>NC_044057.1:20182915-20187915 GCF_902167405.1 Gadus morhua
CACACACACACACACACACACACACACACACACACACACACACACACACACACACACACACACACACACACACAGACACATGGGCGCTGATCATAGGCACAGAAACAGGCATGCCCACGCACACACACACAAACCACACCCGGTCGCTGATCATAGGCACACACACACATGCCCACGCATATGCACACACACACACACACACACACACACACACACACACACACACACACACACACACACACACACTCTCCTGGTTGCTATCATAGGTATGCAGACAAGCATGTCCATCATAATCATGATCATGATGATAGACAAACACAGATCATACACACAAATACACACCCAAAAATCACTCTTTGACAGTGAATCAGCTATCTGTGTGTGCCAACAGGACATGCCAAGGGAGGGCTCCCATTGTTTGTTCCTGTTTAACCCCCGTAATCTCTCTATCTCTCCATCTCTTCCTCTCTCTCTCTCTGACGCTCTCTGACAGCACCCACACTCACACACACACACACACACACACACACACACACACACACACACACACACACACACACACACACACACACACACACACACACACACAACCATCCACCCCCCCCCCCCCCACACACACACACCTAGATCCACACATCTAGACACCCACACATACAGCTACTATACTAGTTCTGCATGCTTTTCTCTGCATTCTGAAAAATTAAGTTCATACATACATTCCCTCCATATTACATGCTGTGGTTTTCAAGCAAATGCTTTCAGTTCCATGGTAATATTTTGCCTCACAGTTGTTATTATAACAGCTGTGCTCTATTTGATATATGGTTGTTCCTTATTATAAACAGATGTATTAGTATGTGGAAGGTGGTATTGCAGGTTCAGTCGTCCATGAGATCATAAAACAGCCAAATTGTTTTCAGCTTGGAATTCTATTCCTGGCCTGCTCTCTGGTGGGATTAGTGTATACCACTGCCCTCTGGTGGCTCAACACAAAACTGCCTGCCTTCATTACGTAAAAGTGTATGTGTGTGTGTGGACGTGTGTGTGTGCGTGTATGTGTGCGTGTGTGTGTGTGTGTGTGTGTGTGTGTGTGTGTGTGTGTGTGTGTGTGTGTGTGTGTGTGTGTGTGTGTGTGTGTGTGTGTGCGCCTGCTTGTGTGTCATCACTCGGGACGGAGGGGAGGAGTGTGTATGTTTGTGTAGTAGTAGTGTATTTGTGGGTATCAGTGGGCGGAGTGAAAACGGCAGTGGACTGTAAAATAAGGGCTTTCCCCTCTCGCTCCATTCTACCCTGCTGCTCTTCCTGTCCCCCCCCCCCGTCCCCCCCTTCCCCCCCGTCCCCCCTCCCCTATGCTCCACACCTCACAATGTGTGCAGCGGGAGAATCACTAGCTGGAGGAAAGGTTATCTAGAGGACATTCAGTCACGTCAGGCTCTCTCACATCCTACCCTACAGGCACACTATACTCCCTGTATCCCGTTTGGATGCGGCTTTCACTGTCATCCTCTTCCCCTCACTTTGACCACGATGATTATCCCCGGTATAGATCTTAGTCTAGGGTTGTGATGAAGTCTTTGGGTTCAGCGTGTCATCAACCCATTTAATCTGTGGTCGTTTCCTGACAGTGCATTACTGATGTGGCCCATTGCATGGCGTTGTGAAGCTCTTGTAATGGTGGACCTCTACTGGGACCGCCTACGTTTCTGTAAAGACACCCCATTCATATGGTTTGAGCTTGAGCCAAGTGGTCGAAGAAGCTAGTCTCAAAACCTTGTCTCCTTGAAAAACGAACAAGATCGCAGTGATAAGAGTAGAGACAATATCGTAAATAAATGGGAATACGAAATGTGGAAATGTATACTGTTTTAATTTGGTTCAAATCTTTGAAAAAAACAACAAGCACATCAACATGAACGACACTCAAAGTGTGTGTGGCTGGCGGCTCCGTGCCTCGGGTTGATGAGGAACGGGACGGTAAGCTGGCTTCTGATCAGAGTGGTTATTGTCTCGCGTCTATCTTCACAAAGATCAACTTTAACTTCAAGTTTGACTGTCGGATGAAGCAGTGTGCGTAATAAATGAGAGGGGATAACCGATAGGCGTGCCGACAGGAATACAAAAGTGTTTATGGATGAGACAACGTTAGGGTCGACCCCTACCTTCACACATTTTTGCTCACACAAAAAAAGAGGAAAAAAGTGTTTTGCTATTACGTGTATTAAACCACAGAACAATGTTTTCAGACGGATGCACAGTATTAACCTCAAAAACAAATGATACAACAGCAACAAAACAGTGACACGAAATAAAACGTATATCCTCAGAGATAGGGAAGATAAGAAATAGACAAAAATACATACAATTAGCGAACAAGGGGTTCGCGGCGGAGCTAGCTGTTACCCGACGTGGACGGGGGAACGCCATTACACCTTCTTCATGTTTCCTACCAGTTTGCGCTGTGGGTCAGACAACGGTTACGTAAAGGCTGCGGGTGTGTTCCACCACGAGAACCAGGCGCCGCTGGAAAAAACACGGAGGACGTAGAACCGCTTCATCATCTGGTCCTCCCAAACCGGCCTGCTCTGTAAACCTGCTCCATGTTCCACATCTCGCCATCTTTATCATCATCATCATCATCATCATCATCATCATCATCGTTCATCGTTTATTTCTGCCTTTTCGTTCTTCTTCCCACTTCCTTCACCACCACCACCACCACCACCCCACACTACCATGAGGGATGGGAGGGAGTGGGCGGAGGGCTGGGGGAGTCCTCCAGCTCGGCCCCCCTCCCTCTAGAAGGTGTGGGGCCCCACGTAGACGGAGAGCCGCAGGACGGAGCTGGTCTGGTAGCTGAGCAGCGGGTTGACGGACAGCATCTCCAGGTCCAGGGTGTACTCCTTGGGGCCCGTGACGGCGCGCGCCAGCACCAGCATGGCGCTGATGTTGTTGATTTGCTGCAACGAGAAGAGACGCAAGGGAGAAAACGTCTTGAGCTTTTATTGTGAAAAGCCAAGGGGGGACTGTTTGCTCCTAGCGGCCCACCTGGTGATTACCGTGGAGCCTTTTGGTCCCTTTGGTCTGGGATTGGAGTCACGGTTCACCAATGTTTTGGAGCCTGAACGGCCGTACTGTTATTATGTATTCTGGGGTCTGAGGGAACTACATAGAGATATCGAGATAGACAGCGTTGTAAACTAGGAACCATAATTTTGTGAACATAACGTCGACAAATGTCTGGTAGGGAGATAGAGAAGGTCACCTGACAACTAGAACTAGAGGGTGGCAGGTTCAGTTAGTGTGTGTGTGTGTGTGTGTGTGTGTGTGTGTGTGTGTGTGTGTGTGTGTGTGTGTGTGTGTGTGTGTGTGTGTGTGTGTGTGTGTGTGTGTGTGTGTGTGTGTGTGTGTGTGTGTGTTTGTAGGTGTATCTCAAAATAACATGCAATTGTCTTTCAGTGGCTTGAAAACAACTCTATAAATACAATCCAATAACCAACTGTTGCTTTGTGCGACCTAAACAAAAATGTCAACCCGTCAGTGCCTCCCTGTTTATCACTTATTTTATATCTATTTATAAGATTCTTCATTTCTGTTAAAACTTGTATTGTATTTTGCATTTTATTTTATGCTATTTTTATTCTATTGTGTTATATATGTATTTTAAGGACAGAGATTCAGAGTACGTCACTCAAACATTTCAGTGCACATCCTGTATGAGTACGTGAAAAATAAAGTAGGCCTACTTTGACTCTTTGAACCTTAGCCCCGCCGCGGCCGCCCGGCGCTCACCCTGATGTAGAAGTCGGAGTTGTCGTCCCCGGAGCGGATGCGGAAGGTATTGTAGGCGCCTGACGACAGGCTGGTGGCCTGGATCTGGAAGATGTCCGAGGGCACGGAGCGCTCCGAGGTGATGCTCATGTAGCGGTTGACGATGGAGTATGGCAGGTCGCGGCACGCCGGTTTTGTCGCGGGGCAGATGCAACGGCTGGACGCCACGGCAACGGAAACAGAGGGGTGAAGGGGTCATGCAGTGTGTGCAGAGGTATCTGTGGTGATATGATTACGCCACCAACTCAACAACATAGCACAAGGTCCGACCAAGCAAAAATACAAAAAATAAAAATAAAATCTTTGCGGAAGTTCTGGAATAAACAGATACATCTATCGATATTCATATTTAGTAGGTTACATTTATAATGTTTATTTGTTTTGCTTTAAAAAAATATGCAGAAAAAAAATGATCTTAAATGTCCAGCAGAGGGCATAGTGGACAAGAAAAATATGGATAAAAACAATATCGACAGTGAAAATAGTTTTTTCTAATATCTTCGCGCCTCATAAATAACATGTATCTTTGAAATAACAATAGAGATCAACACCTGCAACTAATTACACACTTATTTCACAATTGCCTTCGCTTTCCAAATGTCCCGAAATTGGACGAACAAACGGAAAAAGTAATTGCGGTAATCGTGTAATCTGAGCCATGCGAGCGATTAAAATTTCCTTCACGGCCTGCAATTATTTTGTCATAATAGCAAAAAGGTGTTTATGTGTGCGTTTGTCTTTTCAACAGTTTGGACCCAGCTGTCAAGAACGGTGGAGCGCGTCGTAAACGCAGTGCCTCACTCACTTGTCCGATAGTTGCACGTACGGCTCCTGGCATCGGTTGGTGTCCACGCACTGGTAGCGCCCGTGGATGTTGACGCACATCTGCGACTCGGTGCACTGGTGCTCACCCGTCTCACACTCGTTCACATCTGGATAGAAGGAGAAGAGACTGCATGAGGTGTCCTCATGTAGAGAGTGTTTGTGTGTGTGTGTGTGTGTGTGTGTGTGTGTGGGGGGGGGGGGGGGGGGGGGGGGGGTCGGTGTGTAGGGACTGGGAGCAGGGGCCGGGGGGTCCTTGCGTAAGGTTGGGGGGGGGGGGGCGGTATGTGTTTGTGTTTGTATGTGGTAGAGGGGGATGCGTATCAAGTGTGTGCATTGGGGATCTTGCT
>NC_044057.1:20192915-20337915 GCF_902167405.1 Gadus morhua
ACTGTGCGCCCTGCATCAGCTCCCTCAGGGGGTAATCCAGGTATGAATTAACCTTTAATTAAAAACAAACACGGCGGAGAGACAAAGTTTAAGCAGACGAGGAAGAGCGTCTAGGACCTTCTTTATGTTCGCTGTTTGCCGAGCAAACAGCACCTGGTATTAAAACTACCAGGAAAAAATGAATAGCGCCGACGGCTCCAAACAGGTGTAAACATAAACAAAATGACGTCGACCTGCTGCATCCTTGAGCCGAAAATAAAAAAGTCAACAACCCCGCGATACTTTGGCGTTGGACTCTCCACAAACGGCTCTCTGTGTGCCCGGTCTCGTGAAGGCGCCAGGACGCGGACGGCTTCGGCTGGCACTTGGCAGAGAGAACTGAGCTGCTCAGCTCCAGAGCAGCACTGGCAGGAGGAGCCCCCCCCCCCCGCTGGTGGGTTACCTGTGGCCTGTTTTACAGCTCGCTGCACTTCGTCACCTACTTCGGTCGGCCACTGTATAATTGGCCCGGGACACACTCACTCTGTGTCTCCATCCGTACCTAAAAGGTGTAGGTTTATTTTAGAAGGTGCCTTCATTTGATGTCGTTTGGGAGAAAATGCTTGCCTCGAATGGCTCCTTGAGGAAAAAAATGAATGAATATAGTTGAATTTAGTTTCATGTTTTGTTCTGGCTTTGGTGAAGCTCTTCAGGGTTGATGGGAATGGGGTCAAATCTTTCTCTTCCCTCTTTCTGAGCACACAGTCTGGGATTTGGCCCGCGCTAGAACTACCCTCGTTCGTATTGCAACTCTTGCTGAAGGGGACAACAGTTCAAGCAGACCGTCCCTACGTTTAAACTCTAAATGTAACACGTCAACAATCATCTGTATCAGCTCATCCCTCGCCGTAGGATCGGCAGTGAAGAAACAGGGCTGCTCAAAGAAATAATCAAACCGTTCTAAGAAAGGGCTCCAGTCAAAACACACAAGGGGGAAAGCTATAATCACGGCTTTCCTGGTGAGTGTCTACGTGCACACTCGCACAGTCTCCTGTGTCTCTCCGAAAGGCCCACTTAGAAAGCAATGATTATTGTTGTATCACACGGTCAAGGCCACAGAGTAATGCATAAATACACACTCACAGCCTTTCTCTATGACATCACACGCACCACCCGGGGCCCGCTAAGCAAGGGAGTCGAGGGAAACTCGCCTTCCTCCCCCCATGGTTTCACGTCCCTACCTTACAATCAGCCGGCCGCAGCATGTGACCTCTCCGGTCCCCAGGTTGCCACCGCGGCCCGGTCAGAAAAAGAGTAAAAACATGACCCCAAAACCACCCAAAAAAAACAAACTGCCCGCCAGGCCAGGGTCCGGCCACTCAGTCATGACTGCGGCCAGCGGGGGGGGGGGGGGGGGGGGGGGCAGCAGACGGTCAGCAAGGGCTGGGGGGGGGGGTGGAGGGTGGGGGGGGGGTGTGGATGCTAAGGTCTGAAGGGCGGTGGACCTCTGGAATTCTCATGGCAGGGCTGTGGGCTCAGATTCCCAGCTGGGTTTCCCAGAGTATCATGTTCTGGGAAACCCTGTCGGACCGTGGACCGGACGCCGGCAGGACACGGCGTTGGCCAGGACCTTTGGTGACCGCCGGGCCTCCACATCTCTCTCTCTCTCCGGAGGGCGTTGCTCGATGGCACTGGGACGGTGCGATCACAGTCACGATGACCGCTGGAAAGGACTTTAGGATTCCTGGCGGGCAAACCTCTCAATAGAAGTGTTTACGGAGTGACAGTATAGACACAGTATCTGAGGTCAGTTCCTCCTCACCCACTTATTCCTTGGTAAAATACTCAAGTAAGACTTGAAAGAACAAGCTAACTCCCACACAGACCGAACCTGATCTGGGAATCAAACATTTTTGGAGTTGCTAATCAATGGCGCCGCCCACTGCCCCGATGCGCCTACCTATCGCAGAGTTGAACCCACCGAAGAATCGGCACGGTCCTCGAGGTGGCCTCCTTGAAACGAGAAAAGCGAGAGAATACCCCAGCTAGACCACACGCAGAGGCACATATCCACTCAAAAAGTCAAACAAACAAAGGAAAAACTCCCACAGATGACTTTTGTACAGCCTTGTAGTAGACACAGCCTGCCCTGTTCAGCCTATTAGAGCACAGAGCACAGATCTAGAGCATGGGAGACTGGTGTGGTGGAGCTGGGCTTTGGTTAAGCCCCAGACTCCTGAGATTTGTTTTATTCAGCCCACAAACGTCTGTGTGCGAGCAGCACACAGACGCATCTGTGTTGTGGGAAGCGACGGAGGATAGGGGAGATAACCAGTCTCTTGCCTGGAAACTTTAGTCTTCTGGCATCCATCCTGTGGACCCGGTCGCCCACCATAGAATTCCCTGGTGGGGTGGAAATGCGGCCTAGTATTACGGGGGGCTACCTACGCGTAGAAAACACTGCTTTGGAAGGGGACAATATACAGTACAATTTGTACTCTAATGCTCTTACGATTGGGTCTTGTAATCACAGTGAAATGGGTTGTGTTTGGGTATCTTTGGTGTGTTTTTGTGGGTGGATAGCGGGCCTGTATTTTGAGTGGCACCTGTTTGCCCTGGAAGATATAGAGTGTTGCACTTCCTGTACTGCAGCCACAGACCTTGTAGACTTAGGAGAACTTCCAAGGTGACCAACAGCGACATGTTTTCTTGTTAAATCTTGCCTGGTTCCTGGCAGGGATGATTAAACTAACAATGTGACGTTACATGTTGTGAAATACAAGCTAAGAGGAAAACATGCACCTACACTTTCTTACCCAGTTACTCTTCCTGCTTTCTGTTCAAACTCACACTCACACACACACACACACACACACACACACACACACACACACACACACACACACACACACACACACAAACGTAGACCAGCACATAAACAGTGGGCCATGTTATCTCAGCCCTTGCTGGGAGCCAGCTGTAACACAGCAGACTGGAAAGTGGAGCAATGGAGAAGCTGAGATGAGTTCGGCCTTTAGACCCAAGTGAGAGAGTGAGAAAGCGATCTTTGAAGAGGCAGTCAGAGACAAGTAATATTTGCTGGCTTGCTTGCCGATACAAGCAAGGAGGCAAATATCAAGCAAACATATTTAATTGAGACAAGGGCACTGAATGAGTCACTCCACCGGTGCCTTGACACACATGCGTGCGCCAAACACACACACACACACACACACACACACACACACGCACACACAGGGCTCAAGTCCTGTACTTACTTCAACTCTACGGCTCTGTGGGCTGAGTGTGTTGCGGCGCAGCGTCCCTGATGAGCTCAAGTGGAGCAGCGGTCCCTGCAGCCTGGGCTCTGGGATCCTCCCGGGGAGAGAGACAGGCAGAGAGGGAGAGAGAGAGTGGGGAGACCGACAGCTGGAGCAGCTGAACACATGCAGGGGAGGAAAAGAAAGAGCAAGCAAGAGACAGGGAGGGAGAGAGAGAGTGAGAGAGAGAGAGAGAGAGAGAGAGAGAGAGAGAGAGAGAGAGAGAGGGAAGGAGAGCGGGAGAACGAGCGCGAGCGAGGGCGGAGATTGGGACAGCCCATTCCTCCTCCCTCCTCCCTCCATCCCAAGCCCCCCAGCCGATTTGGCCCCCTGCACAGCCATCCTCCCAAGTCTCACTCCCCCACACACTGCTCCACCCTCCCCCCCCCCCTCATTCCTTGACCCCCCAGGATGCAAATTCCTGGTCTGCGGCCCAAATACTCAAAACCGTCCAAATCTCGGGCGGAACAACAACTTGCATAGATTCACACCCCCCCCACTCCCCACCCTCTCCCTCCTCCTCCTCCTCCTCCTCCTCCTCCACCCCCCTCCTCCTCCTAGTCCTCCTCATCCCTTACCCAATGCCTCGTCTCACTGGTCATACAGCACACCTGGTTTCATTTAAACTACCCCCCCCCCCCCCCCCCCCCCCCCCCCACACACACACACACACACACACACACACACACACACCTCCCCTGCGAGCAGCCTCCAAGCTCCCCCACCCCTCATCTGTTCCATTTACCCCCCATGTATCTGGACCCAGGCCGCCATATTTTTCTTTTTCGGCCAATTTTCCATAGAACAACGCCGCTAGACTGCAGCCTAGGTCTCTCTCCCAATCTGAAATTAGGGATATTTATAGCCACCGAAAAAAGACCTTAATGGAATGTAGAGTAAAATTAGAGAGTGGCGGAGAGGAAAGTAGAGAGAGAGGGAGACTGAGAGAGGTAGCAGACACTTGGAAAATGAGCAAGCGCATTTCACTAAACATGTAAACTGTGGGAGGGTTTTCTTGGGCCGCTGACAAGATTTGACTGTTACTCCTTCGGTGCTTCCTAATTGTGTCGGCCATTGCTGCTCGAATGAATAGCGCACCACTGTAAGGAAGGAGTAGTTTTGCTTTAAGTATGTGTCTTTGTATTAATCCAAATATAACTGATTACTCACTTATAACTAGCAATGGTCCAAGTCAATGCTCAGAAATGTGTGTGTATATATATATCAAAAGGATGCTTCACAGTGAGAATTTTACCATATGGAAAGCCACTACAGCTTTTGCTGACCTGTCAACCTGAAGCAACAAAAGCAGCCACCTACTGAGAACGCTCCATTTACGGTGTTTTGAGAACCAAACCCTTCAAATAGTGCCAGGTTTGTTTGTGTGTTTGCGGTTCTATTGGTTGAGGCGACAGCTGTCAGGACAGAGGGGCTGCTTGTTAAAACGTCCCACTCAATCACTTGTCACCAGCACCACCACCTCCCACCAACGACCAATTGTCCGAGGGGTGGTGCGCCACCCGCGTTGTCATGAGAACATGACCACACACTTAATGTCGGGCACCTCAGGTCTTAAGAACGTGATATATGGAGGGATACAGTAGTTCGATGTCTAAAACCGAGGAGCACATTGCACCTTCAACGGTAAATGTAATGTCTATGTTTAGGACCGTGACAGTCGTCATATACTCGTAAACGCCCTCCATTTACTTCAACAGATCAATAATAAATACAAAACTCCAAAAAAAACTTTAAATGCAAATAGGTTGATTTTATTTACAGAAAAATAGAGAGACGGCCAAGAGGACCAAAGTCCCGTTTAACATGAACAAATCGTTGGTCAATGATCCCGGAGAGAGGAGTAGAGAAAGTAGACATTTGGGGGTACCTAGAAAATAAAGTCTATGATGATGAGGGGGAGACAGAGAGAATAAATGAGCAATGGGACGACTTTGGACGCTGATGATGAACGGAGACGGACTGTCAGTCGTGGTACATTTTGAAGATACAGCTTTTAATGACTCCCATGTATCGGTCCCACACAACTTGATATCTGAAACACAAGAGAGAAAGAACTGTAAATATATTTAGCCACGACTGACTGTACAGCCTCATGACAACCTGTCATTACAAACCCCACTGGAGAAATGAACAAGTGAAGCAGTCTTTGTTCATTCAGTCTAATTTTAGTTTCGTGTTTTTTTTTTGTTTTTCGGTTTGTGGGATGAATATGGCTTTTGTTGAGTGTGTGGTGGTACTGGGGTTGTGTAAACCCTTAACTACATTCCAGGGTGGCTACGGGAGAAACAAGGTAACTACAGTCTCCCAAACTAGAGGAGGGTAGGGTGACACCCACTGGCAGAAGAGGAACGGTAAATTAAATGGCATCGCTTCAAAACCCCTAAACTACCGAGGCTAAAATCATAACCCGCATTGAAGGAGAGAAGCCTTAATATTTACACATGGTAAGCAATTCTCCTCCCTATATTCATCATTTGCTATTTAGTAATACTGCAGACGCTTCCAAAGCGAATTACAGTGAATTCAGATACAGGTTATTAAGGAGCAGGTTGGGGAAAGGCATTTTACTCAGGCGGGCCCACATTGGGGATATGACCAGGTACCTTTCGATACTTCATATCCGGGCCTGGAAACAGAAACCCTAGCCAGTTCACTCTCCCCCTTTATATAACGTAGGTCATAATGGACTGCCACTGAGATGTATTTCATGAAGTGGTAATGGCCTTGTTCCAACTCCCAATGTTCCTAGGTCACTAGATCTAGACAATTACATGGTATAATTGGTGTTAGCATCGTGATGCCGTTGGCCGTTGAAGCAGGCTCAGCGGCTCGAGGGGAACCTACTTGAATGTGTCCAGGAGGTGTGCAGAGTTGGTGTAGTGGGTGAGGTAGAGCCTCATGTCTGCGGAGGCCCAGCGGTCAGAGCGACAGGGCTCGATGAACTAGAGGAAGGGGACTCGCGTTAGTCTCTCGGTCAGATGAGTGACTGCAAAGATTTCTTTCTAATGCTCCAGCCTACACGTCTGTACTTTCGGTAGACACATTTTGAGCAACCAGATCCTTTCGGAATCTGCTTACTCTACGTTTGGTTACCTAGAATACAGAGGTCATTTGGAGGACTAGCATTAGATATTATGCAGCAATAGACAATAGGGAGCAGACTGTATTTACATTAAAATCAAATATATCTACCTTCTCCACCAGATCGATGAAGAAATCTCTGACATCTTTTGTATTTGTGAGTTTCGCTGCGATGTTGACCAGCCCCCGTGAAAGATTCTTTCGGGGTCAAAAAAAGGAACAACGGTATGAAATATAATGACATGATTTAAAACTTTTGTGACTCAATTTACAGCGACGCTACTAATGACTGTGCATGTAGCGTCCCACGCACCTTGAAGTTGGTCTCCATCTCTGTGTACACTTTCGTCTTTCCCCTGAGAGCTGTGCAAACCAGACTGGGGGAATAGGAGTAGAGATGGGGACAGAAGAGACGGATTAACTGCCTGAAACTGATTGCTTCGTTCAAATGATGTATTAATCATTGCTATAATTATTAGCGCATATACTATTTAAAAGTTAAGATGACTAAATAATAAGAGGTTTCAACTAAAAAATACCTAATAAAACAAGTAGATTGTCGGATTCTATACTGAACATATTGAGTCACCTTTTGTGTTGATCCAGCAGATCCTTGTCCGTTATCAATATCTTCAGCTCTTTCAGGTCTTGTAGAAATTCTTTGTCCAGATCTACGTCCATGTCTTCCACCATGTTATCTAAGACGTACAGAAATACCTTCAAAGAGTCTGTTTTACACACAGGAAGAACGATGCTAAACTTTTCAAGTTTATGTAGAGCACTCTGCAGTGTTGTATATAGTGATAGAAAGTCAAACTTAAGTCTAATGAAATATTTCTTAGTTAAAAGTGACTACGGTTAAAGTTAAAATCCGTAAGAAAATCCCTTAAGTAAAAGTCAACACGCTTAAATTACAAAAGTCTGATTAGATCTACTAGCGCAAAAGTTTTATATTTTAGCGAGAAAAGGATGAGTAAAAGTAAAGTCTACAGAAATATCCAAATTCAAGTATATTAATGATACTCCCAAAAACTACTTAAGTACTGTAAAAAAGTATTTAAACATTGTTACTCTACACCGCTTTATAAACAGCATGGGGGGATTGGTACTGGGGGAAAAAACGGCTAGGTTTATGGGAGATTTAACAAGGAGTGTTCCCTAACCCTGTTTAAATCTAACTTTAACTATTCCACAGCAGGCTTGTTAAACTACCATTTGGCCCGGGACCGTCAACTGAAAACAAATTTCAGTTTGGAGTGGGTGAAACACGATATTTATGAGTGAGGATGAACAAGACGCAATGCAATAAAACCACTGAAATACACATATACATAACCATATTCCAAAGGGTCCATGTTAAGAGATGATGAGAGTCACTAGAATAACTGTTTCCAACCTTGTAAACAACTTTAACACATTTCATACACTGACTCACCCACAGCTCCTACTGTCCAGTTTTTGATGAGCTGGCCGGCGCAGAAAGCAAAGTCCTGGAACGTGAGATACTGCAGTTTTCTCTTCCCCGTCTCAAACCGATTGTTGGCAAAGAAAACTATTGCCGCATAATCCCTGCAATGAGAGAGACAAGGCATTACGGTTGCTGGCAAAGGGAACCATTAAAAGAAAGATGTTGTTTTTCTTCTCTCTTCTAGTACATACATCGTTTTTGCTATATACCCGTCAACAAACAGATCAGCAAAACATGTTCTTCATGAATATGATTTAAATTAGGCTATTGTGTTCAGTCTCAAACTGAAACCATTTGGTCAGATCTTTTTTCTGAAATAAGCCACAAGATTCAGTGTGTTTGTGTGTGCTTATCATGAACAGGCAGTACCTGGCCAGCTTGTCAGAGAGAATAAAGTTTTGGCGAATGTTCTCGACCAGGGGTCCCTTGAGTTCTTCCACGACTTTGAACACACGCTTGAAGTTGTCAAACTGGAAGACAATATAAGGGAGAGTGCATCACATTTTCAGGGACTACTTCAAATGTGTTCAAAAAGTGCCAAAGAAAATAACAAATTACTTTATTTTACAGAGGGATAATGACAGAGACTAGATTTATTTTAATTGGGAACCATTCGAATCAAAAAATATAATAAAACAATAATCTCCACCATGAATACAGTCTGTTCTGGGTCTTACTATGGTATGTGGTCAAATGGAATTAATGGAGAAGAAAACCTTGAACCAACCTGCCGTCTACAACTCTTCAGAGTGATGCCCGTCTTTGAGCTGACGTCATCGAGGTCTTTCTTGGTTCCCTTTGATAGTTTTTTGCCCAAGACCTCCCGTACAAACACGTCATCAAACGTATAGTATCTATATGTACAGGGAGGGGAAAAACAACTAGGGATTGCTCATACAGTGGCATAATATTTATGACAGCTTATAAACAGCATATAAAACAACATATGAATGCTTGTAGAGCTAACATTTGAACTACGCTTGGGAATGTATGAACGTCTGCTCATCTGTGTCTGTTTTCGGGCTTCTTAAGTTCAACCGTAATAACTATAAAAGAAGGGTACAAAATGTGCCCATGAAGTAATAAAAATGGAACCACATAAAACAAACGTTGTTAAGCAAACTAAATGGAACAAAAAAGAGGGACCTTTAACTTAGACGGGTAAGTCAAAATATCAAGCCATGGATATGGTCACAGAACAGGGTGATACAGAACGACGTCACACCTCTCTATGAGCATAGCCTGCCGATGGGGCGGGATCTGGAACAGCAGCTGGTTGGCCAGCTTGGTGGGGTTGTGCAGCAGACGTTCACACATCTGGAAAGTTCTGTACTGGTCCATAGTGTCACTCATTACGACTTCGGCACTCGCCTCGTATTCCTCCATCCCCTCGCTGACCATTCGCACCTTAACTGCATCGTTTACTGTCGAGGGGCAGATAATCGGATCAAATCTGTAATATAACAACGACAGCTATAATAGCTCTACATGATGTAAGTAGAATGTACCATGCTCTGGGACAATACCTGTATAGCCATCAAGCCACAGCTGATAAACCTCCTCATCCATGATGGTGGTGTTCCCCACAAATACATCAAGCTCTACCGCCATCGTCTAGGAAGCAGGGTGGAAAAACAAAATCAATACAACTTTGCGACATTTAGCATTACGTTACCACAGTACAAGCATTTACCAAACGAAGCATAATTTAAATAGCTATTAATATAATATCAACGGCGACGTCTTCTCTTACGTATTGCTCTTCCAAAAAGCTATAAGATGCTAGCTATAACTACGTTCACTTCAATATCTATCAACTGTATTTGCTTGACGTGATCTCCAAAGCCATTTACAGCAGCGACGATTAGCTTTCACACGTTGGTTAACTTAGCCACATTAGGAGTAAGCTAATAGAAAAACTATAGTTAAAAACACTAAAGCCTAAGTGACAGCCAGTGTCAACAACAGCAGTCATGCAGAACATCCGGTAAGTTTCGTCACATGACCGGAAACCTTCCCAAAGCCGTGCGCTTTGTAGACTGATTTAAATAAGGGAATTTTATGTTTAAATTAATTAAATAGATATCCAAAAATGTTCACAACAATGACAAATGTAAATTTGTGTCTCAGTCGAAAATGCATGTACGATATTATATCGAACTGTAATAGATTACTCGGTCAGAAAACATGCTATCCCTTAAGTAAAAGTTAATAGCCTAATTTGTTTCTAAAGATGAAAATCAGTACATTTTCTTAAAATTCGGAAAGACATTCTATTTGGTAAACTCAAATACCAATAATGTGTTGAATGGTTGAATATTGTATGTGCTTGTTTTTAATATTTTCCTCATTATCAGAATGTTATATTCGCTTCATAATTAAGGAGGTTGTCTATATTTAGCTATTTTATATTTCACAATCAATGCATTGCTGACATATAGGCCACTGCGTTGAAACTGTGTCTGCTCCTCTCCTCCGCCGGTTTATCCAGAATAAATCCCCTTAAATCCCTTTCCTCGCCCCTCTGATTTACTGTTACTGCATGTGTCCGTCACTATCACAAAGGGAGGAAAATAACTCAGTCGACTGTCTTTTTGTTGGACCTAACCTCATGATACCCTGATATCATCCACGGTTCCCTTGACACGGTTAACACCCATCATTGTTCTGGCTTCAGGGAAACAATAGAAGTGGCCCAGAGGACGGAAGGATGTGGCCGCATGAGCTGAAAGCATGGAATTGCCTGAAGTCACACTTTCCAGTTTGTGCGTAAGCACCACCAAGAGTGGCCGGCATACTATATGCTTTGTGCGTGTGTGTGTGTGTGTGTGTGTGTGTGTGTGTGTGTGTGTGTGTGTGTGTGTGTGTGTGTGTGTGTGTGTCTGTGTGTGTGTGTGTGTGTGTGTGTGTGTCTGTGTGTGTGTGTGTGTGTGTGTGTGTGTGTGTGTGTGTGTGTGTGTGTGTGTGTGTGTGTGTGTGTGTGCCTGACAAACTATGTATCACAATTCTTATATTGTTTTGAGGCTGTGTTCGTGAACAGTTAACCAGCAAAGTTACCAATAAAGCGCGCCTATTTATTTTAGATTTTTGGCCTACGCTTATTCTTTTCTAGTCCATGTGGGGGCGCACGACCCTAGATTTCACAGCACAGGGGCATACTGTATTTACGCAGGCATCCTCATATTTTCAGATTGCAGCGGCGGAGCTGCAAATTCAAATTAAGTGGACCTAACGGCGTTTTTCTTACGACCATTCGACAAGATCCTGCTTAGTAGGCTATACATGCGCATCTCGGGCTTGGGCTACCTGGGAGAAGCAGTGCCAACCACGGGTGAACGAATGTTTATGGTAGGCCTATTTTACACTAGTCGTCAGCAGTGAAAGTGGAGGAGGCGGACATTGTTATCGTCCAGCACAAGAGGATGAGCGGAGCATGGTGCAAAATATATGTTGACCGTATCGGACAATATTCAAGATCTTCGTTCGTATTGTTGGTCCTGAAGAACAACAAGATTTTGTCCAATCGATGCATTCGCCAATCCACGGTAAAGGAGTTCATTTAAACCAAGCCACCCCATCAGCACGCTGTCACAGCGCGTCGTTTTAATGGCTCGCCGCCTCGAATGCGACGTAAAACGATGATGTATCGTGTTTTTTTCGCGTGTACCTAGTTAAAATCGTATTGATTATAGGATAGAAACACAGTAGTTGGGATCGAGGGACTCATAGGCAACTATATGACATTTCAGTGTCCCATAAGGCCTCTTCAATTCGGTCCAATAGGAGGATATCGAGTGAGAACCGTTGGCTTTTTCAGATTTCTCTGTTTTCATCCAAGACCACGATAACCGGGGAAAGCCATTGGGTGCCTAACCTAATTCTGGAGGAATACACTAACCCAAACAGAAGCCTCTCCCGTGCCTATCGCCGTTTTTTATTCTACCATATTCAAATTTTCATACATAGACTGCAATTTCCAACGGGCCATTCTGCAGATTTAATGTCACAATTTGACTATCCGGAATATTTGTAAATATCGACAGGGGCTATATTGTTTGCAGTTAGCAAACTGCATCTATATCTCAGGTATTGTCGGCCTAGTTGGATACAAAAAGATGGGTAGCGACAGCGAGGTCTTTAACAGAGAATTATCAAAGATGTCCGACGACGAGTTAATGGCTTGCTCCAAGGAAGAACTACTGAGCCGACTGCGTAAAGAGGAGTCCGAAAAGATGTCTGCTCTCATTCAACGTGGACGTCTGATCAAAGAAGTAAATAAACAGCTGCAGGGACACCTCCTGGAAATCAGGGAGCTGAAAGTCATCAATCAGCGTCTACAAGAAGAAAACACAGAGTTGCGAGACCTTTGCTGTTTTCTTGACGACGATCGCCTAAAAGTTAAAAAGCTGGCAAGAGAATGGCAGCTGTTTGGGCACCATGCGGCTAAAGTGATGCGGGAAGACCTTGGCGGATACTTGAAGAAACTTGCAGACCTGGAGCGAATGCAGGACGGACTGGTCAAGGAAAATATGGATCTTAAGGAGCTCTGTTTGGTCCTGGAGGAGGAATGTGTCAGTCGAAGTGACTCGAGCCCCGGTGGGTCGACTGAGCTCAACCTCCCCTGCATGGTGGCCCGGGACTTGGGGGACGGGAGCTCAAGCACAGGCAGCGTTGGGAGTCCAGACCAACTTCATCTGGTGTGCTCACCTGATGACAGGAGGACATCATTTGGTTGAGAGGGTTCTCCGGTTGAAGACAATAAACTGCACGGGAGGCTTTGTCGGTGAATTCCATAATAATCAGATAAAAAAATGAAAAATAGTTATTGCATTAGTTCCTTCACCTGACTGATTCTCCGATTTTTCTTTGTAATTTTGTTTTGCTGGATCCTTTTGAAATGACTTGACTTGATTAATTAATTTAGCATTACTTATTATGTCAGTAGTGGGGACTTTTCGCTATTCAGTTGTAGATTATTACTTAAGAAATTGCCACACAAAAAAAGGTTTTGCATATGATGTTACTTCATGCACTGGAATAGCCTACACTGGTGCTGGCCGTTTATTATTGCACTGGACAAAGATATGATGGATATCTAAAGATGCAATCAAATCAGATTTGAGCCATAAAGTCTACTGAAGTCCACAGGCACTGAGATAGATACATTGCGTCAAAAAATACCACTTTTTGAATACTTTTTCTTTTTGTTACACGCCTATAGCTATGTGTGACCGTTTATGCATTCTATTCCTCAGGAAAGGATCGGAGTGCCATGCATGGGGATCATCACAGTTAATAAGGGCCAATAGGCGACCCTGGTTTTTCAGGCCCTTTGAGTTTACTTGAAGGTTGTTCATAATGTGAAGCTCTGAAAAAAAGTCTTCATGTCAGTTTAGGTCTTGGATTTGCATCACTGATAACACTGGACCTCTCTTAGAAAAATGAAGTGCTAATGCTTAACGTTTAACACTTTTGTATGAAAACTGGAACTCTTTGTATCAAACTGGAAAGTCTACAATTTTACAGTTATTTATACACATAAATAGAAAGGAAAGTTGTTTTAAGTCACCTGTACTTTATTCTGTAGTTACATTGTTGTTATTTAAATTAGTAGGCCTCACATTGGAAACAAACACATGTCTTTAAGTTTGCAATATTAAGGGTTAATATGAATCAAAGTTTTGTGTAAACTCTGTAACATTAGAGATACCCTATTATTACCATGCTTTTCCTTATCAGTATTATCTTGCAGTTTATCCCTACACACCTTCCCTTTCTATTATAGATAATGCACATGGATTGAAAGAGGTTTGCTTTATTGTTGGCTGTTATTGCTGGGTTATGCTCTTAATGAATTGAAGAGCTTTAAATACAATGGGTGTGACTCTTGATTGTGCTCTGATCTTTCCTTCTGTATTTAACTTTAGGAAACATGCTTCATTTTGAAAATAAGTTGTATTCTATGACACTTGTGTCTATCAATGTCCTATCCACTTAACCAGAGACACACTTGGAGAATCCTCGTTTTTTTTGTTGGACAGCAAAGAAGTCTGCATAGGTATTGGTGCTTTTGCCCACAAAGTTTAACAAAGTGTCATTCATCGGCTACTTTGATGTTACACAATGAGCATTAGGACCATAGGATTGCACACTATCAATTCTCAAACCCATTAACCAACTTTGAAAGATAGCAGCTTTGAAAAAGGTCAAGCATAAGGCATATCACACCAAAAAAAACGTTCAATTAGTCAGAATACCAGTTTTATCAAAAAATATATTATGCTCTCCAAAATAAATATATTATTGGAATTTTAAAACTGAATATGAGCTGCTAGGTCCAGCCTAAGTAGTCAATCATTACTTTTCAATTATTTTAAATTCTATCATATTATAAAAAATAGGTTTGTATAAATAGCCAACACTTCCTTAATGTGAGAAACACAGTACAGGAAGAATTTCACTGTAATGTTATCACATTTGTTATTCAGCAAAATTAGATTAAACAGTCAAATATAAATGCTTCTCTCAAAAAAAAAATCTATTCGATACATTCATCATAAATGTATCAGTAAATGTTTTAACGTGTTCTATGGTTATGCTCAAAACAAATGTAACTATAACCCTATTATCCCAGTAATATGCATAGTATATCTAGGTAATGCCCAGTAAAAAAAACAGTAAAAAAAATATACGATATGTAGGTTCGGGGTATCTAAATAAGCAACAGAATTGACATCATAGTAATCATTGAGATCGATTTCATATGTGTTATGTGCTGTTGTACTCTATTCCCCAGGAGATACTGTAAACGAATGTTCAACCATGACACCAGAGTTGTCAATCAAAGAGAGATGATGGTCGGAGAGTGAAGGGAGTGATCGGATTGGTCACCGCTGCTGCTGCTACGACGATGAGCTATGCCACAGTGTTGGGCGGCGAGGTTGAGAGAGTGTTGGGGATTAGCATGGTGGGAGGAAGAGGAGGAAGAAGTGGCATGGGATGTACCAGAGGCAAGGCTGTCTAGAGGGGCGGAGGGATAGGTGAAGACTAAATTTGCGGTGAAGGGAGTAAAAGATGGAGTGGACATAAGGATGGGGGTGTGGAGGGATTCAGATTCGGGGGCACTGATCACAGTAGCCAGTGTTGTCGCGGGCTTGGGCGGGATAGTTATCTTGGGTTTGGGCTTGGCGAGCCTCTTTGCTGACTGAGGTTTTGACGAAGGCCCGGGCTGCTCTGAGCTCTCTGGTTCCATCTTGATTCCCCGCAACATTGACAGCGGTGGGCGGGAGTCGGAGTCGGAGCTGGAGTCTTCGATTTTACAGATGGGACGGTGGGCTTCCAGGACGAGCTCTAGCTTGTCCTTCTTCTTCTGTAGTTCAGTGATTTCCTTCTGAAGACGGGACTTTTCCCCTTCCAACTCGTCAGTCTCCTGGATAGGAAAATAAGATAACATTTACCTCAGTAATATCCCAATTCTGAAACACGACTAAATAGTCAGGTCATTCAATTAACAAAATCATCCTTTGTGACATTAATTACTCACATTTTGTAGTGTGTCAGTCAACTCCCGGCGGCGGTTACGACACTTTGCAGCAGCCAGTTTGTTCCGTTCTCTCCGAATCATCCGCCTCTCCATCTCTTCTGGTGATAACTGTCATTACAATAATTACAATTACTTTAGCAAAAGCAAAAACTAACCCTAACCCAAACAAAACTGTTTGTCTGGGCAAAGTCGAGTTCATGAATTTCAAAAGGAGGGAGATGACACATCCCTGTGAGTCGGTGAGTTCGATATGATGTCTGGGCTCAAAGAGCTACTATTTCCAAGCATTGACATGAAAATATCTTAACATGAATCAGCTATTCCAAATGATACGATTGAAATACTACCACCTTGTGTCTGCATTTAATCATCGCATCAAATCAAAAACTTCTGAAACGGACAAAAAGCTTTTGTCGCTTGACCCTAGGGCACATTCCTGCTGCCCATTGCTCAATTGTAATTATGCCGTTCATCAAGTATTTCCCGCCTATGAAGATAGATGACTCACACTCAGACCCCGGCCATGACTCGGGTGTGAGTCACACCAAGTGCCCAGCCCTGATGAGTCACATGATAGCCTACTTCCTGTGCCATGAAATTACGACTCCAAGAATTAAGCAAGTTCCGCGATGACAGCTCCAAATAGTGACGCCATATATGCAATGTGGGTATAAAGGAAATTGCAACTACCGGATAGGGAGTTATATGTGCTTCCGGCACTTTCTATTCAACTAAACATTATTTTACATACACACACGTATTCAGCAACTTCTTTAACATTACAAGGTTTTTATCTTCTCAAATACTCAATATTGACTTGATGATGATGTTGATAAAATGGAACTACTAGTATCTATTTGATACTTATCAAGTACTTTGAAAGAACATAAATGTGTTTCCTCTAACTTGAGACTCTATTTCTAAAATATTTGTTATTAATTAACGCTGGACTCCTGGTTTCCTAATGGAATGGCGTTCTTAGGAGATTAGAAGTGCCCTGTCCAATAGTACTAAAAGATATTACAAATTAATGACACATCCAGGATTTAGCAATTTTCCAGGACACACTCATTCAGGTTTCCATTTGGGTAAAACAATCCCTGTAACAATTGGGTATTTTTCTATTTGTACAGACACAGAGGTGACATAAGAAAGAGAGTTATATATTGCAGAACCAATGATCTTAACTCATGCCACTTCCACAATGCCTCAACACATTTTTTTTATGCATACACCTCAAAAGCTTCACTGACTGTTGTTAAAAAAAAAGAAGCTATTACAAACGTCTTACGTGTTCATCATTTCTGCGCCTGGTGGAACGTGTGGAGTGGGAAGCAGCTCGGATGACCCCTGGTCTGTAAAAGTGTGTTTGGGACTGTCTTTGACCCATTGGTCGCATCCCTGAGTGAGCTTGGAAAGAGGGTCTTGGAGACTGTGAAGGGCCTGGTGGAGACCCAAAGGAAGGCTGGACCATCCATTGGAGGTCCTGGTTGGTGGTGATAGCGTTGAGACTTGGTACAAATTGGCTATTTCCCGCCATGGTGAATTTCTGTCAGCAAATAACAAAGTAGGGTTACATTAGACTGCAAACCCATTCATTTACAAATACTTTTGTTAATTATAATATAGTGTAAGGGTTGACTTGAAATGTGTGACATATATTTACCTATAGGAATCTAAAGCCTAGACACGTTAACACGTTTTGTTAACTCCATGTTTTATATACACATTGGGTAATGTTAACATCGTACACTGCATGATATATATAATGTCTTATTGGACTTCTGTATAGATCATAACAGAATAGAGTGAAAACGAACCTGCTCCTGTTGTGTGGTTGAGGTGCTAGCAGCTCCCAGAGATACAGAACTTGAGCCAGTGTGTGGCGACCCGGTGTCACTATTGGCGAAAGACGAGTTGCCTCTCCCTTGGTTTCCAAAGTTTCGATACATCTTAGTGTTTTAAGTTGTCTCTCGGATGAATATTATGTCCTTGTTGTCGGTACTGGAAGATCCTTGATCTGACTTTTGATCTTATTCAACTTTCTAATTCAAAATAGGGGTAAACCCGGGTCCTCGGTAGAGTCCAAACCAGCAATACTTCCAGGGGGGAACGATGAACAAATATTTTCCAAGAGGTGCTCCAAATAACCACAAAATTCTCGAATGAATCTATTCAGACGTCCGGAGCGACTGGTCGGGATAATTTATGCTGAAGAATCGGTAATGGATGTGGAATTTAACCTCATAAAGCAATAGTATGGATTTTCCACGCCCCCTTTGAATTACGGGAAATACTGTCGTCTAACTACGCTACGCCATGCGGTGACGTACAAGACCATATTTGGTCAGTTTCCACTCGAGAGCACGGTAGATTTCCTTTGACAGATACTACTGAACTCCTGGTGATTTTTATTTATTTTAGTGCTTTTGAGTGCTCTCAAATATTGACAGTCAGCCTGGCCAGACCAGAGATGAAATCTCCATGATATAAGACGACACAAGGATTGTGGCTCTGTTAATATATTTTTTGCGGTGACATGTTAGGAAACAAAAAACGAAAGGAAACCAGACCAAAATGATAGTTTTAAGAGATTTGCCGAATAAGAAAATAGCACATTGCAGGCCTATATTGAGATAACAGCGTATGTGTAATTATGAAGCCTATTCTGTAAATATTAAATAAACCAACCACAAAGCAGAACCAATTATGTCCTGTTGTGCTATGTGGTTTGGCAATCACTTTCCTTTTGATACTAGCCTACATTTTTAAGGAGATGGCTCACTGGATATACACCTTTCGTTGAACTATTTCTTGGCCCTCCTCTATACCTCCACTCCCTTGAGTAACCGCGGATTACGCTGTAGGATACGGACATTGTTAAAAGGGAAATCTTTGGGTACCATATGCGCCACACAGTGTGTCACGACCGGCAGCTGCTGGCCTTGTTACTCTCGGAGGACAGAGTTCCCGGCATGGGTGACTCCTCCCTTGGTCTGCATATTGGTCTCTCATATTACTGCTGAAATTTCTCCTTGGATTACAAGGATGAGGTGGCATAATAGCCCCATTAATGAGGATGGCCATCACCTCCCAATTGTTTGTGTATGAGTAAATATCATAGGCCTAAAATATAGAGGATAAGAGTAATATATGGTATGTAATATTGATCACACAATGTATATATTCTGTGGTCTCACTGCATATTAGATTACATTTGTATTGCTATTTTTGTGTGGAATTGTTAGTGAATAATTGTATTTCAAAAGCTAGGCTATACTGCTAGCCTTAAAGGTCAACAGCAAAGGTATTTTCATACTATTGTTATTTTATTAATATTGAGAACTAGAGAGTTGGAAAGTGATCTTTATCATTACACAAACTGAATCATTACAATATTTCTGATTAAAATGTAAATCTCAAAGTACTTAGAATAAAAGTCAGCAATTCACACTATGATATATTAGCAACGTTAATGTGGGGTTAAATCCTTCCAGATTGGAAATCGTTGTAGAAGGATATTAATTGTATTTTAGACACATTGTTCCCATTGTTATCTCCTCATGGGTAATCTACATACTGCAATTTGAAAAGCCAATGCACTGAACGTCCTGTGTCTGTTTTGCATTACATCAGAACAACACGGAAGTACCGATGAAGGGAAGCGCCTGGAAAGCCGAGCGTACTTGCGTCTTGCCACGCAGGCACACGCAACAGTCAACCGAACCCACCCCATTGCGAAAGTGGAATAGGCCCAACTTGTCGCAAATCCACGTAGTTGGCGATTGCCGTTAGCTTGGTAGGTAGTTGTACCAATCCATGCTGTTGCATCTTAATTTCAACGTAAACTTTTGTTGTCAGGCTTTTAATGAACAAGGACTCTAATGCGCCAGTTCCTACAAGCGGGCACCGTAGGCTCTTACTGTTTTAGTCAAAAGTAGCTGTACACTCAAAACTAGCAATAACATTAGCATGTTGCTAACGATAACGATGATCCGTTAGCCAGCTTAGTATGTTCTACATGATTGACCATGTATTAAATAACGTAACTGGGACAATGCATTGTATATGTATGAATGAATACGAATGTAAGCTAAATTGCTGTTTTTGTTTTAGTTTAGCTTACGTGGACGTCAGCGCACCATGGACCTGCCACATCATGGGTACCGTCCAAGTAAGAACGATATTCAGTTGCATACATTTGAGGTTTAATCTGTTCGTAAGATTCAGAAACAGGCTCTGTGAACTAGAGTTGTTGTAGTTAAAACGTGTAGATGTTACCAGGGTTAGCGTTACTAGTGCATAGGGTTACTGCTTATAGGGATGTTGTTCTGACGATGCCTTAGGTTGTGAAAAATGAGAGCGGTAGTTGTTTTGAAGTTTAAACATTAAAATGCATATCATTTTGTTGATGCTTTTATCTAAAGTGAGTGAATACAGTGAGTCCATATATATTATTTGCATGGGGGACCCTGTGTGAATCCCTTGCTCTTGTTTTTTATGTATTTTCTAAAGTTAAAATTAATTATTAAAATGTTGGCATCTTCTCCAGCATCTTTATTGTCATTATAGTAAAAAAATGTATTGAGCTCTCTTATTTTGTTGTTTGTTGTTTCTTTTTTTTCCTAGCAAAAACAAGAGCCCGTGCACCTCCACCATCAGCAGACCCCCTGCTGTTTGATGACACCAGCTCTTCACAGCCAGCCATGAACAGTCAGGGATACTACACCCCGGGATACAGCATGGCAGCCCCCATAGGTGGCCCTCAAGTAGACCCTGCAGGAAACAATCTTTTTGCAGACCCGATGGCCAATGCCGCCATGATGTATGGTTCAACACTGGCCAATCAGGGAAAGGATATGGTTAACAAAGAGGTAAACACAAATTATGCTTCGTCTTACAAAATGACCTCTGTGGATGGGTGCCATGTTTAGAGTAGAGGCACACTGAACTAACAAAGCCGGAAATCTAATTTCTTAGAACTCGTTACTCAGACTTACTTGTAAATCCCATGGATAAAATGGTCTGCCAAATGACTTGGTGTGAAATAGATGCTTGCAGACAAACTTAATTTCATTCCTCTTGCATAGTGAGCAGGTTTTCTCCCCATGAGTTAGAGTTCAAGCCCATCTATTACCGTGGTGATTTGGACTGCATAGCCGTTTTTCATTTGGTCTTGGCCCGAAACAATGTTTTTATTTGAACTCCTTAAACTTAAAAGGCGAGATTCATAACATCAATAGCATTGAAGAGGGGATGCAATATTTATTCTGCTCAGACCCATGTTCTTACCTGCACCCATCCCCAACTTTTCTGGCATTCTGTACTACTAGGAAGCCTAGAGAAATAATTGATATTTTGACATAAGACAGACATTGTCGGCTGATGCTTCAGAATATTTCTACATGGATTTTGTTTAGTGCTACATAGACAAATTAAATCGTCCTCTTTTCAAGAAATCATAATTATAGGCAAAGCATGCAATTTATAATCTCTGGATATCACACAAAAAAAAAACAATTTCACCATGTTCAAGATCGTAGACGTACTAAGACAAAATAAATATTATTTTGGTATCATTGGAACTCTAAGGTATTTATTTATTTCATTATATTCCCTATACACCAGGATACTTCTGTATTTGCCAACAAGCTGAAGCGTCGGACACTGCACCCCTGCATCTCTCCATGTTAGCAATATCTTATGATTCACTCTGGGCATGGTACTAATTAACAGGCCCGTGCTTGCCATTTCTAAATAAGTTAATCTTTGTATTCTGCTTTTCAGATCAGCAGATTCATGTCCATGAACAAGCTGAAGTATTTCTTTGCCGTGGACACCAGATATGTCGTGAAGAAACTTATGCTCCTAATGTTCCCATACACACATCAGGTAATCTCGGCTAGTGTTTCTACAGGCGAGATTGTCTAGTTCACTGCAAGAGGCGGTACAACATATCTAATAACCAACATTGTTTTGTTATGTTCAAACCTACATCCAAAAAGATAACCAGCATCTTATCAACTCTACACTATGCCACTGGTCCTTTTATGCCGCGTTTCCACTGCAGGGTGCGGAACGGATCGGATCGCAAAGGTGCGGTAGGGAGGGGGCGGTATAGCCCAGCTCAGTTCCGAGGTCGCGTTTCCACCGCCGACAGTACCCTTTGTGGTAGGCCGGATGTCGATCGCCGCGGCAGCTACGTAAACATCGTAAACAACGTCTTCCTCCCCAAGAATACAGACGAACGTCTCCACCTCCTTGTTCGCCCAAGCAAGCGTTTTACGCGACATGTTAATTGTAAAGAATAATACCTCGAGGCTACTGTTTGTTTGTTTTTATCCCCACGTCACCCGGAAGTGATGAATCTGTCGACCAATCAACGGAGGGGGTGTGTAGCTAGAATTTCCCGGGACCCTTTCAGGCGTCTCGTCTCGTTTTCGGTACCCCAACGGAGGAGTCCCGAGAACGAGGCCGGAACGGGTACGGCAAAGTCCGGGTCACGCCCACTTTTGGAGGTGGAAACGCGACCCGATCCGCACCTTTGCGATCCGATCCGTTCCGCACCCTGCAGTGGAAACGCGCCATTAATCACACATGTAACACCATGGCCGACGTCACATGAGGCTGGGCTTAACCTACACTCTTCACTTATTGGGGTTGTTAATTATGTCAACAAGGTAGCCCCACTATTCCCTTACAATGTACACAGTACACTTTCACACAATAATGTGCACAACGTGTTTGCCACTGACTGTACTGCACTGTCTGCAGTCATATTGTTTTGTATTGGTAGACCTAGATATTTTAGTTTACATATTTATGTTCAAATCAATGGTTAATAATTATACTGTAATGATTGTACCTTACTACATTAACTCCCCATATCCTATCACAAATCCACCAAAAACATCTAAACAATGTCCTTGCAATGACCAGCAAATAGCTATGTTTCCGTGTCGTAACTATGTTTAATGTGTGTTTATTTTGGTTTCCAGGACTGGGAAGTTCGTTACCATCGGGATACTCCTATGACGCCAAGACATGACGTGAACGCACCTGATCTTTACATACCGAGTAATTACGTTTCCTATTTATCCACACTTTGGGATAGGCCTACTAATTCTGTTTGTTGACTGTCGTGTTTGTCTTTCTAGCAATGGCGTTCATTACGTACATTCTACTTGCTGGAATGGCCCTCGGCATTCAACAAAGGTACCTTCTAGACTTTTTCTGAAAGCTTTATTTACTGAAACTCAAGGGTTGGGGCTAGTTACCCAATATTCTATATTTAAAATTTTTAAGCTTCTCTCCTGGATAAACTCTTGGTGTCCGTTTCAGATTCAGTCCAGAGGTGCTTGGACTGTGTGCCAGTACGGCTCTGGTCTGGATCATCATCGAGGTGCTGGTGATGCTGCTCAGTCTTTACCTGCTCACCGTGCACACCGACCTCTCCACGTTTGACCTCCTTGCTTACAGCGGATACAAATACGTTGCGTAAGGATCACTGCCAGACACACACGCACACGTTAAGGATACACACGGTTAAGGGCACGGCTGTCTCAAAGAGGTTAAGCTGGGGGTGGCGTGGCATAGGATAGTTAAGTCCAAATCACTCCCTTTTTATAAATCTCCTTCTGAGCAACCCATTATTGTGTTTAAAGGATTGATATGTGAGGGTGGAGTTCAGCTCCACCCTGCTACTCCCCTCCTTCGGATGGGAGTAAATGGTTTTACGTTGGCGTGGTGTTGATGATGTAATGGGCCGGTTCACATTTACGACATCGATGACATAATCCAGTTTCTGAGGAACTAGGGATGGCACTATTGCAATTGATATTGCGATGAATACAAATTGACTATAAATGCACATTCTTTCTTATTTTTATTTTTTTCCTTTGATTTTGAAAGGTTTGGCCCACAGCATGTCAACATTCATATCAGAAATCATTTTTGTTTTTAGTTCCACTTGCTATACATTCAATTACACTTGCAGTGAGTGACTCCCTGATTACAATTGCAGTAAGTGACAGCCTGTTAACAATTCCCAAATCTGTGGTGTTCCGTAAGTTTCATATTCAACCCATACTGAGTCGTCAATAAAACTCCCTCAAGATCACTTGGTCTAGCTTTTGCTTAATAAGTACATTTTGTATGAATTGTATGAATGATAATGTGTCGCTACGTGTAATGTGTTTAACTCACCAGTACTATGCGATTAATCGCATCGTTTTGTTGAGTTAGAAAAAAATTAAACTTTGCCCAGCCCTGATATATAATAACAATGTATTTTTTTCTCCCTGTGGATTCTAGGATGATTCTCACCGTGTTGAGTGGCTTACTTTTTGGCAGTGATGGCTATTTTGTGGCTCTTGCCTGGTCCTCTTGTGCCATCATGTTCTTTATAGTAAGTATTTCAACCATTTATTATCTAAGGTTTTAGTCAATTATGTAATGATTTAATAAGCTACAATACACGCTTCAGCCAGAGGGAGGCCATTGTCAACTGTGTTCATCTTTGCTACTGACGGACTGTTGAAGAGAGGTCTAAACAAACTATTTCACAACAAGCCTACTCTGCATTATATCTGATTCCTGTAATGCTACAGATATGTGGTTGTTGCAGGGACTATAGTGAACCAAAGCTGGAGAATAGTATTTGGAAGTGGGCTAGACGTAAACTCATTACGATTGTAACAATATACAGTGGGGTTAATTTCAAATTGTTTTGAGTCTCTTAAGGTTCTCCCTTGCAACCGGGTTTGTTGCAGCTAGCTGAAGCCTGACGCAGATTTAATGATTAACAATAACACTATTTAACATGTTAGTAGTCAAATGTATCATGAGTGACTTCAGCAGAAAAGTTCAATTGTAATTTATTTGATATGGTTGCAGAACCTTAATCCTTTGTTACACTCTCACAGAATTGTCTATATCATAGATATTACCTGAAGAGACTAGACCTGAGCTGCTGCTGTCCCACTGTGACTCTTTTAAATGTTCTATGTTTTGTTAACTTCATTTGGTAAACATCTTGAGTTCCTTTTCTTTGTTATGTACATTTCAAAGAATTATGTGTTAACTGAAGCAAAACGGTGTTCCCCCCCTCAGGCTCGCTCGTTGAAAATGAAGATTCTCTCCTCACTGTCTACTGATTCGATGGGTGCGGGAGCCAGTGCAAAACCTCGACTCCGCCTCTATATCACAGTGGCTACCGCTGCCTTTCAGCCATTCATAATCTATTGGCTAACCTCACACTTGGTCAGGTGACAATAAGGGGCAGATCACACCAAAGGCTAATCGTGCTGGATCTAAGAAGACCCCTGTTAAGCCATTAAGACATGTGCTTAATTCATTAAAAGTTGAATACACCTGCCAGTTATGATCCCCTGTCAACTTATAAAACATAAATGTTGAGATTCTTGTGAGCTTGTTTGAAGTGTTGATGGCATTTTCATTGATTTACCAGCACAGTAAATTAATATTGCCTACTAAAAGCTTGTATTTTACAAATTGTGCTTCACTGGAAAATGCGTATTTTCTGATCGACAGCATTTTAGTTGAAGACTTTCATTGTGATTTTCAAAGGGATTTTTGATTCCATCTTCGCCTTTATAAATATAAAATATTTATAAAATTGTATTCAAACAGTGGTTCCTGGTACTCACAAATCCTCACAATATACACACATTATCTGAGTAACTTTATCTAATCACGTTTTCATAATCAATAGGCCTACCATCAGTTGTCTGATATTGTCTTGGGTATTATTTTTATTTATAAAAACGGCATTATCATTTTGTTTTATAGTTTTTTTCTAGAAAACAGTTATTTACCGTTTTAACTTTTGTTTATATATTAAAGGCCTTCTTTAAAAATGTTTTTTCACCTAAAATATGTCCGTGCACGTCTTTTATATTAGACCACCGAGATGTCAGATGTAGAGAGAAGCTCAATGAAAGCATACTAAACTGTCAAGATATCTACATGGACGAGCCTCGTGCGCGTAAACTGCAAAGCGTCCTTTTGGTCTCCATGGATACACAGTACGGGACCGATGTCAGCGAACCTAAACGGAGAGAGAAATGTGACTGAATGTGATTTTTAAATAACGTATTTTAAACAAAACGATGTTCTAAAGATATTTGCCTGTGCCGTGAGACAGTATTTGGTAGGTAACTTTCAAGATTTTATTCGGTTAAAAAGAAATTCACCAGGTGATCGCAAAAGGCGGACGAAATGTAACTTTATATTGCAGCGCCATTTTCATGTTGAGCTCCATATTGGAGACATGAGCCTTTCCCTATTGCCTTGACGAGTGTTTATAAATGAATTTGTTACACATAACGTTCCAGCCTCAATGACAATGTGTATAAGGGCTACCCACGAGTGTGTACATGCGTCTAGATACGTCGTATAATCCAGGCTAAAGTTACTTGAGTATCCTGTCCCAACATTTTTTTGTCAACCATCAACCTGAAACATTTTAAATTTGAAGTCGCTGGCCGACCTCTTATTTGCCGATGCAGACTTTTGATAATGAAATGATGGAGGGAGGGGGTGATAATAGGGTGCACTATAAACCAAGTGCTCAATTTGTAATATCCAAATAAATATTGCCTTTTTCTCATATTCCAACAGGATTACTACAGAATGAGCTAGTGCATTTAGCACCTGGAGCATGATGGAGGCTAGTTCTGATACAATATCATCTCAAACAACCACTCTTGCTGGATCACAACCTCTCTATTCCTTGCAGACCTCTCCCTTTCCCCCATCCCACACTTCATTTTCTCCCACTACCTTAGAATCCATCCAGTCTTCCCCTCTCTCTAACTCATCCTCCCACTGCTTAGATGAACATAATGCACAATGCCGTAGCCCCGTAACCACATCCACCCACGACGACTTGACCTGCCTGAGCTGGCTGCATCAAAGGGGCAGCAACCTGCTACCCCTTCAGCCTCTGCCCAAGATCAACCTGTTGTCCAAACTACCAGAGAAGCCTCCGGCCTTCATGTCTGCTTATTCACTATCCCCCTCCTCGAACAAGCCTCCCTATTCGTTCAGCAGTCTGACTTTCATGGCGATTGAGGACTCCCCGAACAAGTTGCTTCCGGTGAAAGGGATTTACGAGTGGATCATCAACAGCTTTCCCTACTACGGGACAGCTTCTGGTGGATGGAGGAACTCTGTCCGCCACAATCTGTCTCTGAGCAAGAGCTTCAGGAGGATCCAGCGGGACAAAAGCAAGGTAGGTGCCCACTGTTGCATAAGGTGAAAACATACCTCCAAAATAACCCTATCTGACTAACTTTACCAAAGGCAGCTTTGGGTTCGTAATCTAAACACCGTAACCTTTCTGTTTAGTGCAGGAGAATAAGTCAACTGCATTTGTTGTTTTCGTACAGTGCTGACAGAACGAGTGTCCTGTGTGTTTCAGTCAGTAGTAGGGAAGGGATCTCTGTGGTGTGTGTGTCCAGAGTATCGAGCATCACTACTCGAGGTGTTGAGGAAGACCCGTCACTACCACAGCACTAACAGCAATCTGGTCAACATGCCGGCCTTGTGAGTACCTGCCTACTCTTCATCCATGAGTTCATGTTCAGCTCTGTTGTGAACACTAACCTTTTCTCTACACTCTGCTGTGGTTTTAGTCATGGTTATTCATTACATTTTATGTAGTTCCCAAGTACATTGGTCAAGAAGATATAAGGTTGATTGTATTCTGTAGTGGCGTTGGTTTAAAAGTAATTGCACAAATATTGTACGAATGAACTGTTAACTCTAAATTATGTAGTAACAGTATTGTAATTGTGTAATTGTTTTATTTTAATCTAGAAGGTATTCAGTGTGGCTATGTTGCTTTCTGTCTACCAGGTGGGAAGGAGCTGACTATGGGGCTTCTATGGTGTGCGATTCTGTTGACATTACTGGTAAGTGGTGCCTGGTAAGACGGATTCAATACTGTTCATCTGAATTATTCTCAGGCTGGTTTGTCAATGGAGTAACAGCCCTCTTTGACTTCTGCTGACCGGTTGTTTACTTAATTGTTGCTCTCTCAGCATGTAAAACGGTTGGTGTATATGTGTTCCGTTTCCATAGCAGCAACCTTCCTTAACCTTGGCAACCGACGGCCCCAGAATTAGGCTCTAGACTAGTCTTTGTCCCTTTGCTCTTTCTTCATTTTTTATCAAATCGTTTCAATTCTAATTAGCCTTTTCTTGTGCAGAGGAGCTTGTCACCATGGAGTCTGTCGAGGAGGGGGGGGGCGGCGAGGAGATGGAAAAAGACCCCCTGTCGGACAGCGGGTACATAGAGCTGCACTACTACCAGTGCCACCAGTACCAGTACCTGGTGCTGCCGGGGGAGGCTGAGCTGGACTTGGAGTCAGTTGAGATCCTCCAGCTCGATGCAGATGCCCTGATCAGAGAAAATGTAATACTTAAGGCCAGCAGAGCAGGTTCAAACATGGGTCTTCAAGTTCAAACCAATAAGAGTTGATTCTACTTAAATATTTTAACAAATATGAGTTAATGAAATGAAAAAGTCACTTGTAACTTTAAATTATTAATTTTTATCTGACATTTGTTTGAAATGTAATGACAATTCACTGCCATTTATTGCCATCAGATTTTCTTTCTGAAATCTTGAGTTGTCTTCAGTCAACAACTAAGCGTCATCATCTTTTTGGATGTTCATAGGAAAACAACGTTTCATCTTCTTAGTTCAGTTGTGTTTTTGCTGGTTGAAATTTAACAATAAAATGTAAATAATTTTCAGATAGGACCCTTAGTATTATTCTTTTTGTTGCTTTTATTATTATGTAAAAATATTTTATGTAACAATATCAATACAATACATGAGCATCCTTGGGATCTTTACTTTAGATGAAGACTACCCATCAATCTGGATTATACAAATTCCAGTTTCTGATAATTGTAATTTCCTTCTTTGAATTATGTATTATCAAATTGATAAGGCGACTATCAATATTTAAATCAAACCTTACACAAAGTACACCTTTTTTCCTGTCTGTGCAGGGGTTGATGTCCGCGTCTGCATGTGTCGCATTTCATATACAACATCGTTCATCACAACGACGGTACTTAAAATAATCACAAATGGGTCGACGCTATGGGAATAAAACACCCCTCTCCTTCCAACAACTCTTATGGTGCGGCCACACCAGACGCGTATCTCGCGTACTTTTTACGCGAGATACGCGCGTAAAATGTTGCTTGACCATTTTGTGTCAAAAATGGTCGCATACGCGCAATACGCGCTATACGCGCTATACGCGCCTACGTCACTCGCCTAGATGAGTCCATGTCCATGCAAGTGAACGGAGCGTTCCCTCTTCCTCATAACTATCAAACCAAACATCCTTCACATTCACCGAGCGAACATTACGAAAGTAAAATGCACATTTCTCGCTAAAAATGTTTCCATAAACGCATTTAATGGCGTAACTATGTTACTATTTCCACCCAGAATAAAGAAAGTTGTCGGCCGTGGCTGCGCTGGAGTCCGAGGTAGGAAACCCTAACGCCGCCGTGTTTGGGTGATAGAGTTTAGATCGGGTTAGATTAAATAATCTCGGATATAAATAACAATAATCGGGTTAAATAACTTCACATGGTGTGTCTGGTGTGTTTCCCAGCAGAGAAATAGTCCGCCAAGACGTTGAGGTTGCTTAGTAACCAGAGACTCTGTCCATGCATGTGAACGGAGCGTTCCCTCTTCGTCATAACTATCAAACCAAACATCCTTCACATTCACCGAGTGAACATTATGAAAGTAAAATGCACATTTCTCGCTAGAAATGTTTCCATAAAAGCATTTAATGGCGTAACTATGTTACTATTTCCACACAGAAAAAAGGAAGATGTCGGCCGTATGCTTCTGTCCAAGCTCACTACTCTCTGCCAGTGACGTCGGGTCAAGCTCAACGCTGATTGGGCAATGCGTGTCTCGTCAGACGCGTATCTCGCGTACTTCGCGTAAAAAGTTCAATTTTTTGAACTCTTTTGAAATGTACGCGATATACGCGATATACGCGCGTATAGCGCGTATAGCGCGTATTGCGCGTAAATATACGCTCTATACGCGCGTAAAATGTTGCTTAATACGCGAAATACGCGTAATACGCGTAATACGCGCCTAAACCAATGGTTCCCTATGGAGAAAATGGCGATTTCATACGCGAAGTACGCGAGATACGCGTCTGGTGTGGCCGCACCTTTAGCCCTTAGCCCATTTTCTTGAATCGGTGTTAAGGTGCGGCCACACCAGACGCGTATCTCGCGTACTTCGCGTATGAAATCGCCATTTTCTCCATAGGGAACCATTGGTTTAGGCGCGTATTACGCGTATTACGCGTATTACGCGTATTTCGCGTATTAAGCAACATTTTACGCGCGTATAGCGCGTATATTTACGCGCAATACGCGCTATACGCGCTATACGCGCGTATATCGCGTATATCGCGTACATTTCAAAAGAGTTCAAAAAATTGAACTTTTTACGCGAAGTACGCGAGATACGCGTCTGACGAGACACGCATTGCCCAATCAGCGTTGAGCTTGACCCGACGTCACTGGCAGAGAGTAGTGAGCTTGGACAGAAGCATACGGCCGACATCTTCCTTTTTTCTGTGTGGAAATAGTAACATAGTTACGCCATTAAATGCGTTTATGGAAACATTTTTAGCGAGAAATGTGCATTTTACTTTCGTAATGTTCGCTCGGTGAATGTGAAGGATGTTTGGTTTGATAGTTATGAGGAAGAGGGAACGCTCCGTTCACTTGCATGGACATGGACTCATCTAGGCGAGTGACGTAGGCGCGTATAGCGCGTATTGCGCGTATTGCGCGTATGCGACCATTTTTGACACAAAATGGTCAAGCAACATTTTACGAGCGTATCTCGCGTAAAAAGTACGCGAGATACGCGTCTGGTGTGGCCGCACCTTTAGACCTGTTTGTACGTTCTGGGCTTCTGCAGAACCATGTTGGTGCAACATGGCAGCAGGTGGCCACGTGGATATAAAAGGCTCAAACTAAGGTAACTAATAACACAATGATTCCTATTTTCATTGGGATAATATACTAATTAAACATACTTATGAGTGTTATATTATATTTCTGCCCAGTCCGTTCCGATAGATGGCACTCAATTGTACACTGGACCTTTAAACAGACAGTGTAATCCGCGTCAGACGTTCTTCGTTTTGTTGATAATGTTTGAAAGCCACTGTTATCAACAAAACTTCGTTACCCATACTGCATCGGGACAGTGTGAGTACGGAAACGGGAAAGTTTCGTACTGGGGATAAAGTTTTTACAGCCTTGTTGTGTTTATGTTGCCCTCAAAGTAACTTTTTGACGTCTGTCTGGCTCATATGCTTTCGTGTTGACATCCTCTGTTTCAAAAAACTGAAGGTAAATATTGTTGATATGTTTACATTTTAAGAAGGATATGGTCTGCTTCTAATATTTATGCGTTATAATATTGCCACGCATTCGCTTCACCAGCTAACTGGCTAAAGGATTAGCAAAGCTCAGCAGCTAGCTGTGTTGTGGGTTTATGGTTTCAGACCGCCTGACGTAGAAAATATGTCGTTGTAGATTGAGAGAAGGTTTTTTGCTTAGAAAGACGAGTTAAAATACATTTTATGTCTGGGTGTTTCAAGATGGACGTCTGAAAGCCAGTCTGGCTAGGATTGTTTTGAAAGCTTCAGGCGAACCTCCCAGCCATGTATTGCTCATATTTAACAGTCAACTTGGTACTTTTTGCAAAAGTTTAACGGACATCGGTAAACTATATTAACATTTGTAAGGATTACAGTTTCTTACGGGCTGAAGCTAGCTTTAGACATGTTTTTAAATGAGTAGTCATTACTAATCCGATACCTTCAGAGCTTGAACAATGCTTCAGGTGTAACTTTGAGGTTTATGTAAAGACGGTACATTCATTGCTATAAAATGAATGGCATGTCTAGTACTATGTACCACACCTAAAGTCGAACAACCATCTGGTAAAAAAAAAAGCACTGGTCCGTAAGAATATGAGAGTATGAATCAGAATAAGCAAATATAAATAATGAAGAAAGAAGAAAAGAATAGCAAAGGCCACCACTTTTATTAGCAACTGTGTTGCTAATAAGCTATGGGTGATTTTGTGTCATGCAAACACCTCCCCTCCTAGAAACGTTTTACAGAGCCACAATGAAATGTATTGAACTCTAAAAGGAGGTCTGTTTATGGGTTGGAATATTTTCTATCCTCTAGCCAAATGGGAATACAGTGTAACAGCCATGCAACCACTCTGTAGTTGTTACACAGAGCCAAACATTGTCTCATGTAAAATGATTTCTTATCATGGGATTTCTCTGCTGTTGGCTCCCCAATGTGTGTGTGTGTGTGTGTGTGTGTGAGCGGCATGTGAGTGTCATTCACAAACGTTTCATGTTTGACATCCACAGAGTGCTGCACTGCTAACCATGGTCCCTGGTCCAGTTCAAATCGTAACTGTGTGCAAGGAGGACCACTCCTTTGCGTTGGACACTGAGGCTTTGGGACGGATCCTTCTCGCCCCGGAGATCCGAGACAAACATGTCGTTGTTCTGTCGGTCGCCGGAGCCTTCCGGAAGGGGAAGAGTTTCCTGCTGGACTTCATGCTGCGCTACATGTATAGGACGGTACGTTTCTTCGTGGTCCCCCTGCAATGCAAATATTTTAAATGCTTATCCTGTTCTGCTACTATACCACTGAAGAATTACAAAGGGCATATAAATCTGTATTTAAATGTATTTATTTGCATATTTTGAAGAGGCACCTGTAGTTGAATAAACATTTGAAGAGACTAGTGGAAGTAAGGTCGATTTTGACAGTGCTCAACAATAAAGATTGCCCGATGGCCCGGGACAACTAAAACGCCAGGTCGGGCAAGTAACTATGACAACCCGCTTGCCCGCTTGGGCAAGTGAAGGATTAAAAGCATCCTTATAAAGTTATCCTTATGTTGCCCCCTCCCCTTGCCCACATCGGATAATGCTTGGTGAATTATTGGACTTAGGCCTACTTACTATCATTTTACTTGAGTCTTTGTTGTTATTTGATAACCACTAATAAAAAAACTATTTATATAGGGGCCAGTAAAAATGGACTTTGGGCAAGTAGAATTCAGACCCACTGGCCCGACCGGGCAAGTGGAAGAAAAACCTTAGCATTGAGCCCTGCATCCAACTGAAAAACCCCACCCTTCCTCCACCCTTCCTCCAAAGCCACTCCTCTAGAACACATTACCATCTCGCTTGCTTACGCAATAGCACTGCCTACTCTTTCAATGAGTAATGAGTGGTCTGTGATAGCCACAGATATCTGTTTTTTTTGGTTTTGTCAGAGCATTTGATTTATTGATCGGAGATGAGATCTAAAGAGAATTTCAACAAATAATAACAAAAATGCCTGTAAAATAAATCCCCTGCCTTACCTTTTAAATATACATGATTGTTTTCTTTTTAGTGAGGTCACCACAGTCAACCAGTATAAATATATATTATTCTGAGGTCACTTAGTAACTTATATAGGATAATAGAAAGATTTGAAAGATTGTTTGAAGAGGTCTCCTTGGATAAAGAAATCGGTGAGTATGACTAAAGGTAAAATGTATTAAAAAAAAAATCTTTCTCAGTCGGATGAAAACTGGCTTGGAGGGGATGAAGAGCCCCTGACTGGATTCTCCTGGAGGGGGGGCTCAGAACCAGAGACCACCGGCATTCAACTCTGGAGTGAGGTCTTTCTTGTCCAGAAGAGTGATGGAACAGAGGTACGTCAACTAGAGCCCGACGATAAAGGATTCTTAAAGCCGATACCGATACAAATATTTGGTGATTTAAAAATCCAATATAGCGGCCGATTTATAGGTTTAAAAAAGGAATTCCAGAAACGCGTTGCAAAACAAACAGATTTCCCTAACACTGGTTATTTGTAGTAATTTATGAGTCCTCACTAAAATAATAAGGTAAGTCAGTTTAAAAATAAACTTTTATTTTATTGTTTTATTGTCAGAAGAGAAAAAGTACGGAACCCGTAAAGGGACATGGGGTATTCTTTTTTGGAACATTTCACGTGAGCACGAGAAAGTAGGCCCATCTCGTACGCGCGTGTGTGTGTGTGGGTGGACGAGCGAGGAGAGCGAGCGCTAGTGTGCGTGTCAGTTAATGAAGTAATGAACGAGTCAGCTTGTGTGTAAGAAAGATTAAAGTAGGTTTAAATCTACTTATTGGAAAATCTTTCCAATATTTTGTTTATTTCCAATAGCCTAGGCCAGAGTCCTGCACGGGTCCACAGTTTGAGAGCCGCACCCGCAAAGTTCAGCACCAGATGCGACCCGTCACCCGTGATAATATCAAAATGAAATCCGCACCCGCTAATATTTGGCCCGTTACCCGACCCGTGCCCGCGATAAATCACACAAAAGCTAAAATCATTAAAATATATGTGCTTTATTTTTAACTTGCACTATTGGAGCACGTATGGCAAGTATTCCTGCTGTCGGCTCCCAGACCGTAGTCGAGGAGCACAGGGGAGACGTTTGCTCCAGGGCCGATGCTCTGTCTGGGGACACACCCTTCATTTGACCGGCAGTGGGTCTGCTTATAGGTCGGAATATCGTTGGAATGTAGCAGCCACCGATTCTTGATAGGCTGGGTACTTTATTCTTCTATCATCACAACCAGACTCGTTCATTACTTCGCTAAAAGGACACGCACACTTACACTCACTCTCCTCGCTCGTCCACTCACTCGCTGACGTCACACACACGCACGCGCGCACGCACGCGCGCGCGCGCACGCACAAGTTATGATTAATAAAATGTATAGAAATACAAACTTAAGATATAAAAATGCCTAATATCGGCCCGCCGATAAATCGGTCGGGCTCTAACGTAAACTTGTGCACCTGGTGCGACGGCTTAACAATCAGGAATGTTTTTATATTTTTAGCAAATAGCTTTTTACGAAATAACATCTGTAAGTGATGGAGAAGACAAATAGATATTTATCTTATTTAGTTATCAGGTGGGAAATGACTTTTTTGCAGCACGGCAAACAATAAACTCACGATAGAGAGAAACCCAGTGAACATAGTTCAAATAATAATAATACACTCATTCTAAAAAAGTCCAGAAGTTTCTAGAGGGCTGGCGTTAAAAAGGTAAAAAGAAAAGGCGCTCGACTCATTGGAAAGTCGGACGGCAGCGTGCCGGAAGGACCTCGATGTGGCTCTGTGGGACAGCGAGGCAGAATGAGGCCCTTGCTCCTCTGCCTGCCCTTGGTGTGGTGGAGCGGATGAGCGGCGTTGTCCATAATGCCCAGCAATTTGGTCCCCATCCTCCTCGCTGCAATCACTCTCACCATGTGAAAGCCAGCCGGCCGGCCGTGCTTTCTTAGCCAGTGGGTCGGTCCAGTTGGCACGCGATTTGAATGCTGCTGTACCAACACATAACCGCATAGAACATGTGCAGCATTGTCCTGCGCGCACTGAGGAACCCAAGCCTCTTTAATAAACACGAATGGTAAAATCTCCTGATACCACTTCCTAAAATACGTTTTTTTTACTGGGGGGGAAATCCAATCAACTTTGAGTGAGGTTTGTAATGGACTTATTATTATTTTTTAGCGCAATTTTTAATATTTTTCTGCAGGTGGCTGTGTTGTTGATGGACACCCAGGGGGCTTTTGACAACCAATCGACTGTAAAGGATTGTGCCACCATTTTTGCCCTCAGCACCATGACCAGCTCAATGCAGGTAATTTTGTATATCAATCATGCTCAATGTAATGATGTTTGATTATTGAAAAAGTGAATGGGGCCGGAAGGAAGTACCGTTCTTTAATGTGCTGTTCCTCTAATGTGTCTTTTCAAGATCTACAATCTCTCCCAGAATATACAAGAAGATGATCTGCAGCAGCTTCAGGTTTGTGCAATTTAACCTAGTAAAAGGACAATGTTATTGTTTGAAATATAATTGTACTGGTAGAGTTCAAATTGAAATGTTAACATTTTGGTGGAGGAAATTGCCATTTTGTTTCCTTAGCCAGTTTTAGATGAGACAATGGATGCTATTCTAATTACTGTGCTTCAGTTCAGAGCGTAGGCAAATGATGACAGCCTGCATGCTAAATGTGTTAGCACAAAGCAAGACTGCATAAAGAAGTGGCTAGCCTAGCTCAGAGAGCAGAGTGCACCTTAACTCTAACTAACCTTATTTAAATAATTTCCCTATAACTAACTAAAATATGTGTCTATCCCTTACTTTTCAGAATTTAGTCTAAGGTCTACTTGTTATCCTTGCACTATGTTGACTCTGTTAGCATGGAGTTTGTGCATTTGTGTATGCTTAATTTTTTATTCCATACTCATACTAACTATTTTAGGAATGGAATTTGTCCAGTTCTTCTGGTCGCCTAAACTTTTACCTTGAAATGATTGCTCAATATTCATCCTCCCTTTAGGCGTTTCTTGATTAACCTGATGCAAATTGTGGGAAGAAGATCCAGTACAAGTAGACGTTGTGTTTTTTGTCAGTTACTCAACCACTCCTTTGTATCGTAGCCAATAAAATGTTGCACAGAATTTCTTTAGGGCAAGATGTGCATAACCTTATTCAGCTACAAGGCCACTCCATTTACACTGAACTGTCTTCTATTTTCTAACAACCGCTGCCTTATCTCTCCCATACAGCTGTTTACTGAGTATGGACGACTTGCCTTGGATGAAATCTTTCAGAAGCCCTTCCAGGTGCCAAAACTTCTTAACTTTGTCCCAAATGTTTTTAATAACTCCCAGTAATAGTAATCAGATTGATTAGATAACATTCAGATTAATACCTTTTTTAAGTCATGAATCTGAATCTATGATGGATTTAGTTTCTTCCTATTTTACTAAGGCTATTCCCTCTTTCAACAGTCCTTAATGTTCCTAATCCGGGATTGGAGCTTTCCCTACGAATACAATTACGGGCTTAAAGGTGGCAAGGAATTCCTTGAGAAAAGATTACAGGTAACGTTTTTTTGCATTAGCAGTGAATTGAGCCATACGGAATATTTTGACCAGCTTTTTAGAAATATTATCATTTGGGTTTGAAGAACTATGTTATAAATTAAATATCATAAGTGTGTGAGAAGTGTGACCCTCTCGGACACGGCCATCAATGCTCCACAAATCCACACGTACATGGACATACCCTCTCGTTGTCGGCATCATTTGCCATCTTTTGCCAAATGAAAACGTGTTGCTGCATGTTCATTTTCTGAAAGAAATGCACGAGCCAACTAGTCCTGTGCGCACTATTCCGTGAGCATGCTAATGCTAGCAAGGTTAATAAGTCCCTGGTACATTTTGAGACGGACTTGTGATCGATTAAATGTGTCTTACCAAGTTATAGTTCCCTGGAGCAGACTTGTAATTGGTTGAACAATGGCAGCTCATTTGCTTAATCATATTTTCGCCTAAATCTGCCAATCGGCCAAACCATTTGAAATCAATCAAAATAATATAAGGTCGGGGAGTATTAAGGCGTATGTAGACAAAATTGTGGGTAAATTATTTTTCGCCATTATGGGTCCCAAATAAAAAGTTTCTTTTTTTTTCTAAAACGGGGTGTTACGGTTTGACCACAAGCAAACTTTTCTCCTTACTTCCAGTCTTCATATGCCTATTTAAATTGACAACTCCCCAGGTGTTCAGGTTTGGAGTGGTTGATTTTAGCGTATTTGCCCCATTCGCTCTCCATATTGATCACATTAGTGTGGCTTGCTTTGCAACCACAATAATGAGAAAAAAACAGGACATGATTTCGGAGCAGAGTAAAAGGTTCACAAACTGGTGGGGGTAGAATGGCAAAGGAACCTAGGATTTGACACCTATTTAGGTTGGCATCACTCTATTATTTAGTTCTAACACGATAGCGTTGGTTATTATGTTGAAGATCATCAAAGAGACGTTAAGACATATACCATTCTGGGTATACTGGCCCTTTTTTATCGTCTGTCGTCAACTTGTTTCCTTCCTTCCTGCCTGTCTTTCCTTTAGGTCAAGGATGCTCAGCACGAGGAGCTGCAGACCGTGAGGGAGCACATCCACTCCTGCTTCACCGACATCTCCTGCTTCCTGTTGCCCCATCCGGGCCTGAAAGTGGCCACCAGCCCTTCTTTCGAGGGCCAACTCTATGGTGAGCTCCTCACTCTTTGCTTATAATATGAGGAAGGGCCTACCATGCTCTGTGAAAATGTTAGATTATTGGTGTGATTGCTTGCAAGGCAGTATTCTTGTGGTATGCTGACGCTAGCACACATCAGCATGTTTGTCCAATGGCTTTACTTAAAGGAGAAATCCGGTTTAAAATGGATCTGGGATATGTTTAAGATGATAACGAGATGGGATGTTCATTTGGGAGCACAAAAGCGCATGTAAACGCATTCTTAAATAGGCTGTTTTAGCCGATTCTACCAAAACGCTATAAACTGGGAACCATGGGGGCATCTTGTCATGGTAAAAACAAAATCGTTATTTTAAACAACTTAAAAGGCTAGAAGTAGCCCGACACTTCTTTGATAGTATAATATGGGTCTTAAAATATAAAACGAGTCATTGAGAACTTTGCAAGTGTACAGATTGTTTATTAAAAAGTACATTTTATACACACAATACCATCAGTAGATCACCCGTCGACGCCATTTTGTTTTCAAGACTCGATAAGTAGATTGACGAACACAGAGATTGTGACATCCGTCAGCAACACACAAGCTCTGTGTTCACCAATCTACTTATCGAGTCTTAAAAACAAAATGGTTCCCAGTTTATAGCGTTTTGGTAGAATCGGCTAAAACAGCCTATTTAAGAATGCGTTTACATGCGCTTGATCCAGTTATGCCATATAGAAGCATCTGCTATGCGAAATCGAACATGCAAAAATGCAGCCTCTAATACAGTAGTAATAATAGTAATAATATACTTCATACAAGTATTAAGTATTATTCTTCCACTTATTATGATTGACATGTTTTGCTAGATGTGGCCCCAGAGTTTAAAGAGCAGCTGAGGAGCCTCATCCCTGCTCTGCTGCATCCCGACAACCTGGCCGACAAAGAGATCAATAGCAACAAGGTCACCTGCAGGGGCTTGCTGGAGTTCTTCAAGGTGATGGCCTCTCTCTCGTAGACCCGCTGCTCCATCTGAACCGGCATTCTCAGCGCTGACGTGGGGTGCTTCTTCTGTACTTGCAGGCATACATCAAGATTTACCAAGGAGAGGACTTGCCACATCCAAAGTCTATGCTACAGGTGGGTTTCAATTAACCCTTGTTTATGTTATCGGTTAAATTTATCATACAATTTACTGTTGCTCTGAAGCAACCAAGAAATGACAGGACGGGATTCTCCTGGGTAATTAAACTTTGCACAACTTGACAAAAAAAGACAACAGTACTGTGGGGCAACAGCGACTAGGCGGTACTGAAATAAGTTAATGCTTTGCCATTCCATCAGCATGGTCTGGGGTGACGTGCGTATACATCTGCCACCGTTTGAATAGGTTGGTGATTGATGGCTATGAACACAAACCATATCTGTGGTGTAGCTTTTAAAGGTCTACCGATGAAATGTACACATTTCCCTATTTGATCTCTTTAGTGGTAATGCTAGAAATTATTCAGAAAGTTCCCAAAAAATGTAAGATCTATTTCCTTTTTTCAATGAATACCCCCACATGTTGGAACTATGATTCAGGGTTCCATTAGATGACGTCAGATTTGGATCTTCCCAAATGAGACTCTGTGTCCTTTTCTAAAGGCGGAAAACAAATGCAACGTATTGTTATTACATTATAATCACCCAGTTTTATTAACGTTATTATTATTGTTATATATTAACTTAACATGACGCATGTCTTTTTATTACATTCTTGTTCCAAAGGCAACTGCGGAAGCCAACAACCTTGCAGCTGTGGCAACGGCCAAAGACCAATACTACAAGAACATGGAACGGGTGGGTCAGTCGTTGGAGAAGTGAAGAGTGGAATGAATTATGCTTGCTATTGCACAGTTTTTTGTGACATTATAAGAAATGAATTTAGCCATTATAAATGGGTTTTCTGTGGATGATTACCCATGAGGAGCTTTGGAAATGGTAGTTATCTGGAATAGAGTCTGTAATTCGAATTAATTCTAGTCAGATATCAAAAAATAAATGGCTGATTCTTGGGCAAGCCTTTTGAACATTTAAGCTACTTCATTATGATCAAACTACCTTCTATAACTCTTAGGATTCCTATCTTATCGTACCTTTGTGCGCTTGCTTTAGGTGTAGGTACATCATAATGAATCTGACAACAGTTGATGGAGACACTCTCTAGGTGCCGCGAACTTTGTTTATAGACAAATTATTAATGTATCACAAGTCTGCCTCTAAAATAACATCCCTTATTTTGGAACCCGTCCAGAAAAAAGGAGCTGAATTCATATACGTCCAGTTACTGATTTTATATACGTCCTCAGTGTTGTCTTCTGATTGGTTCATACAAGATATCGTCCGGGATTTTATCGGGTAAAACTGCATGCGTGAAAAAGGGCTTGATTGGGTCCGGGTGAGGCGTGTAACACCGATCTGTGCTCTGTGCCTCCGTCTCACTAGGTGTGTGGTGGAGACGTCCCTTACGTCAGCCAGGACTCCCTGGATGAGAAGCACAACTTCTTCTTCACCGAGGCGCTCCACTCCTTCTCCTCCACCAAGAAGATGGGCGGGACCGAGTTCTGTGAGCGCTACCTTCACCAGCTGGAGATAGAGCTTCAGGAAATGTTGCAGTCTTTCACCAAACACAACCAAGTACATAAAACACACACACACACACATTCGTGCAGTTTTTGCGTTGCAGTGCATGTTCTTATGAGGTTTTTTTTGTGTGCAAACAAAAGCAGGTAGTACCTTTCTAAAGGAAACATTAAAATCCTCTGTGAACGCTTCATCCAGTGTGTGCTTGTTGAGACTCCAAACAATGAGTTTCTTCATGTATGTATTTTTTTTCTTCTAGTCAAAGAACCTGTTCAGTGCCTTCCGGACGCCCGCGGTGCTGTTTGTCCTGGTGTGCTTCCTGTACGTGCTGTCGGGCCTCCTGTTGTTTATCGGTCTCTCCACGATTGCCTTTACGTGTGACTGTCTGGTGGGACTGGCCATGGTCGCCATGCTCACCTGGGCCTTCATCCGCTACTCGGGCCAGTACCGGAGTGTTGGAGGCGCCATCGACCAGGCTGCAGGTGTCATCCTGGAGCAGGTAAAGGGCCTCAACAGTCTTGGTAGTGGTTGTGGCTGGGATTCAGGAAGTTGCAAGGGCTGTTTATCAGCACTGCACATATCTATATATTTTCATAAAAGGCCACAACCCAAAGCAAAATTTGTGTTAACCTTTTGTCACCCAAACTTTTTTTATGTAACCATCTTAAACATTGGTTATAATTGTTTCAAATTGTTTGAAACAAATATAGCAAACCTTTTAATAGCGTTCTTCAATTATCCTGTGATTATCTTTGAACTATCCCCAATGGTATTCTAGATATCTGATGTCAATACTAGGTTTGTTCACAAGGGATTTGGCCACAGACTGGTTTAGAAGCCTCTATTTTTCTATGGTTAAGCCCCACCAACGTATAAAAGTTAATACTTGTTTTGCTTCTTTTTTTCCCCAGGCCACCGTTGTGGTGAATAAATCAAGAGGAACCAATGTCGCTCCAAAGATGAAATCCAGCTAGAGGGTCTCCCAACCTTCATAGTCCTGATGCAACGCAAGCAGTGCACAATACACACACAAAGCACAAAGCACAACACACACACAGCACAACACACACACAGCACAACACACACACAGCACTTACATAGGCTTCTTCTTGCTTCCCCTGCAGGCAACCCCGCAGCAAAAACCTAAGTCCAGACTAGGTCATCACAGGGTGAAACTTTTGATGCTGGTTCACCAGCATCCCTTCATATGCACAATATTTTACTCTTGAGAAGTCCTATAAGGAAAGAGATCAAATTCCTGTTCAGTACAATAACTCACTGTTGTTGTGTTCCTTACTGCCGTTCTTGTACATGTTTACATTGTTCTTTACAGACAACCCTGTCTACGTACATCTTTCAGCACAAGCAGTGAGGGGTTTGGACCTTTCTATTGAATGCATGGGACCGTTGTTTGAGGACCATTGATGCAGAACAATTTGCTAGATCATGCTCACTTTATTTCCATACATACTCATTATTTTGTTGCTGTAGTTTCCAAGCTTGGTGGCCTTAAATGCATTCCAATCGCTTTCCATTATTTTGAAATGTTCGACTTAAATTCCATTTTCTACATTATTAACTTTTGAAATGGAAACAAAGCACTTTTGTATGTGTTTCGTATGCTGCTTTAACTAAATAAATATGCAAGTCTGAAATGGCTTTCATGTAAAATGGGTTGTTTTAAATCTGGGGACCCCAAAGATGAAAGCTTACATGCTAGACTTTCTTAAAGCTTTACAGTCAGCCAAAGAGCGTTTGGAACAGTATGCTTCTAAGCTACATATTCAGGAACTTCCTTTGTCTTTTACTGTATACATTTATATTAATAAAACAAAATACTGTTCTAAGAAAAGGTCTTATCCATGTGTAATGCAAAAACAAAATTGTATTTGTTTACTTTTATTTAATAGCAATGTAAAATTCCTATTCCATAACTGAATATTTTGGAAGCTATCAGAAAAATTGTTTCATTCTTCAGAGATGCCGTTGTTTGAGTAATTTTTTAACAAACCTTTTGAACAAAGGATTGACACTAACTGATTAAGTGACGTTGACATATCAGTAACCTTATAAGATGGAGCAGTTCTCTTGATATTTCAATTGCATGTATCTATAATTTATCTTTAAGATATTCGTATCACATTAACATTCAAATAAATCTCTTCTATGCATGTTGGTAGATTTCTATCAGAGTAAATTGGCTGTATGTAATTTATTTTCATTATATATTTCACTATATATTTCATTATCAGTCATATAATCAATAATGTTAAATGAATTTGAATAGGTGTTTTAAGAAAAGAAAAAAAGCAAATTTTATTTTTTTCATACCAGAATACGTCAACCAAATTTTCTCTCTACATATCCAATGCTTTTTGCATTCTAAAAGTAAATTCATCAATTAATGTTTCTATTGAATGTTATATTTTACAAAATGATGGCCCAGGATTGAATTATTTAAAAGCTTTTATAAAATATTAAACCCAAAGGATTTTGCCTGCGTCTGGTGTTTTTTCATTTTTAACTAGCTTAACTACCTTGACTTGGAAGAAATTAGTTGTGACAGGCCCGTTCTTCGGGTTGCATATGCCCCCGAAGCCATAATTTTTTTTTCCAGACAATTAGGAATTACTGTATTTAAAAAGAACACTCGCTTCCAGTATGTGAAATATAAATCATTATGTTTGGAGGGAAATTAGCGATACTGTTCATCATCCACTCCCTCTCAATATGTCTTATGGGGCCATGTTTCCATCACCCAGTACAGCAAGGTCGGCAATTTTTGGCTCAAGATAGGCCCATATCAACATACATTTAGCCAATCAGCGTCCTTGAATATGATGCATTTATTTCCCCAAGCAGAATCACTTGCTGAGTAAGGGACACCTGACATTATTGACATTGACAATGATGTGCTCATTTCACAGCCTCAGCTGCCCCAAAAATGTCTGTTTGAAATGGTGTTTTCGAGATGGCTCGTACGTCACCCGCACGAGTTGCAAAGTGGGAAATCTCCCAGCTTTCTTACGGCGTTTCACCGAGGCACGCCCCTTTTTGGTCGGTCCCACTCAGGATTCTGAGAGTCAACCGGGTTCAGTGAGGTTGACCATCTGACTTGACAAACAAAAATGTCTGCGCCTGTAAAGAGATGTATTTTCTTTGTATTTGTACCACGTTGGTCATTTTATGTTGATTTTAAATGCTCTGACACACTTCATTACATTGCTACTTTAATCCAGTCACGAATTTATGCACTGCATGGTCTTGCTGTGCAACATTGCAATGTAAAGTTGTGTTTGTGTTTGTTTTCAAGCTGGTTTGCTAAAGAGACTAATCCCGCGTTTCCACTGCAGGGTGCGTAACGGTTCGGTTCGCCTCAGTCCGGTAGGGAAGGGGTGGTATAGCCCGGCTCAGTTCCGAGGTCGTTTTTCCACCGACGACAGTACCCTTTATGTTAGGCCGGATGTCGATCGCCGCGGCAGCTACGTTAACATCGTGAAATCATAGCAGCGCGACACAGTGTAGCCTGCTCAATAAAAACAAAGGAAAAGTTGAACGCGACACATTAAACCAAGAGCTACCTCTGCACATCTTCCTCCCCAAGAATGCAGAGGAACGTCTCCACCTCCTTGTTCGCCTTACCAAGCGTTTTACGCGACATGCTCATTGTAAAGAATAATACCTCGAGGCTACTGTTTGTTTGTTTTTATCCCCACGTCGCCCGGAAGTGACGATTCTGTCGACCAATCAACAGAGGGGGTGTGTAGCTCGAATCTTCCGGCACCCTTTCAGGCGTCTCAGTACCCCAACGGAGGAGTACTGAAGACGAGGGCAAAACGAGTACGGCTCAGTCCGGGTCACGCCCACTTTTGGCGATGGAAACGCAATCCGTACCACACCTTTGCGAACCGAACTGTACCGCACCGTGTAGGGGAAACGCGGCATAATGTAGCTAATAATAACAAGGACCAGCCAATGGCTCACAAAGACAAACAGGAACGCTATTTCCGCCTTCAAAAAACAGCTCGGAGGTTCGGAAGCTGATACGTGTCTTTGCTTAAACCTTTTTTTAGAGAGAGTCATCACTGCCCTCGGGTCTACTCTCAGAATTCCGAAAGATGAAGACAAAAGGGGGGCGTGCCTCCGAGAAATGCCTCAAGAAAGCTGGGAGATCTCCCGACTTCTGACTCGGAAGGCTGGCTTCAGAGGAATCTGGAACACAGCATTATGGTCCGAACCTCCGAAACTCCCTGAAATTCTGAGCGTTTTGAAGTGCTACAAGCCAGGAAATCACGTCACAAGAGCAGCTTGTGCGGGTGGTGTTCGAGGCATCGTACACCACCCGTTTTTGTTTTAATATGAATATTGCCACCTACACACATGTTATAAGAGTCCAAGCTGCCAAGAGAGCTTGTCTCTCCTGACATCAAAGTGTCAAAGGCCCTTAATGGCGGTCTTATTTAACTTGAATTTCATAAATAAAATACAAGAATCGTCCTTCTTTCATGTCTTTTCATTCTACACATTTCTGAGCCCTGGGGTTTGCACATTTATATTGTGTATGATGCCACTTGAGTCTCTGGGATTGGCCGTCAGCCCCGAAAGGGACTGATCCGGGGAAATTAGACTCACCTGTGTGATCCATCAAGAGGCTCAAAATCAAGGACCGTATGGAGACAGAGAGGGAGAGGTATGTGTTGTTGGAGCTATTTTGTATAAACCTGTCTTTTCTTTTGGGATTTAATAGTAACTCGTGGATTTTAGGAACGCTGCTAGTGGATTGCCTTTCTCTGTCAGATAATTACTCGGCCTCTACACGTTCAGGGTGATTGCCTAATTTTTTATACTTTTTATAATCAAACATTAGATCCTTACATTTAGAATAACATGTTAGGAAAATTCGGCATCTCAATCTTGCACATTTGGGAGATGTTATAATGCAGATTCTGTAGGCCTAAATATGTTTTCAGAAGTTCCTTGCTGTAGGGGAGCCCCATTTGTTTTTTATTTACCGTATCCGTAGATTCCAATTGCTGGTGTCAACTTGAAATCACTTTTCTCAAATCAAACACCTGAGGTGTTTTTCACGGATCTAGATTATTTTTCTATTAAAGTTCCCAAAGTAGGGGCCCTAGAAAAATGATCTTGGATAGGGCACCACAAAAGCTAGATACGGCCCTGGTTGTGACGTAAGCCTGTGTAGTTAGTTTGCGGAAGGCTGCAATAATAATGCACGTCAGATGTATGTTATAACTTCCTGGTTCCCCTACCCTGTATGATTGTATGCGTTTACTCCCTCCTTCGCTTTTCGCTCGATTCATCATATGGCTTCATTGTCTATTCGCGCATTGATCTCTCGAGTGAAATCTGCTTTGGTGAAATTTGTGTCCCTTGTTTCCTTATATGGTGATCGGCGTCGTGGCCCGCCTTGTTGCCAGGCGCGCGCACCGCTGCCGATGCCATTTACTTCCATATTTGGAAGTGAGTGAAGTTTGGAGGGTGGGGAGAGGGCTAGAGAGGCGAATGAGCGAGTGAGAGTATTTTCTCCGTTACCTTTTTTACGCACTTGTCTGCAGAATATTGGTCAAAAAGACTTGGCATTTTTCCAGGTCTCAGTCATATACTGGCATACTCATTAATAGTTTTAGTATTAAATCTTTCCAACCCTGTTTAAATTCTCAAATGATTAAACGATAAAGTAATATAAAATATAATGCAGAAAAGTAAATTATTTTAAATTAAGCGTACATTTATGATACAAACGCATAATTCCTATACATTCCAATCAAGAGCTACAATTTATTGTACATCTTATCCTAAAATAACACTTATGTTATCATATATAAATGTGATTGCAGCATCTTAGCAAATTGTCATTATCGATTATTAGCGGTTTATGGTATTAGCCATAAACCCATTAGAGGACCCATTCATTGCCGTAATAATTATAACAGCAAAAATAAAATATTAAGCTCTGTGCCATGTTAAATGTTTCTAAACGATAAAAAAAATGCTGCGAGGAATCAATCGGACAATTATCTGACATTTTGCGCGTTCACTGTGTCCGCGGTTGCGCGCATTGAGGCGCGTTCATACAGGGCATTCAGTGTGTGAGCGAGACCGACTATTCATCATAGCCCATTCAATTCTACAAAGACGCTGACCAATTCAGAGCGACAGCCATGGTACGTTTAACACCGATTTCAGCCAAATATTCTGTATTTCCTCTCTTGTATAGGTACTGAAGACATTTTGGAAGAGTCTGAGCTTTAAATTAAGTTTGGTATAAGAAAGTTGGCATTCATTTGGTCATGAAAATGGCAAGCCGGCCAGTGTCAAGATACCCAGTGTCTTTGGTGCAGGAACTGCTAGCGTGCGAGCTAAGGACTTAGCATCAGTGACGGATGGCGTTTGGACGTTGATATTCGACAAATTGGGAATTTTGTTAAGTTATTCTTGTAGTTGAGAAAAATGGTAGACACTGGTTTCATAATATTCATGCCTGTCGTCTTATATTTATGAAATAACGGACTACCGGTCGAAACGCCTGGCGCCATTTCCTTCCTCTCCGTCTAGCCGACAAAAGCGTTCTGAAGGGCCTCTCCTGTTCCGTTCGTACCGCCGCTGTTGACGTGCTCCTCCATTCTATTCTTTCCCACCGCTCTGCATCCTGTCTCTGGGCTAGTGCCTGGCAGGTGCATCGCTTGTCCGTGCCCTTGGCTTTAATTTCGGCGGCGAAGCCCAATTTCGCCCGTGTCTGTTACTTGAGGCTAGCATTATCTAGGCGGAAAATGACACCCGCTATGGCTGATGTTAGCTAGGCGGCAGTGATTTTCTGCTTCTTTGTCTGCATACGGCATCCGGTAGGGAAATGTCTGTTTTCTACGACCAGATACATGTCATGGTTTGACTACCGACGCCTCGAAAGGATGCTCAAATTGTCGAGTTCGGTCAGGTGATAAATGGAGCGGGATTGTGTGACTTGGCGGTCCATAATGCGGACCGAGGTTCTCCTTATATAGGAAGCTAGCGCACATGTGCAGGGTACTGCGTTCATGGCCCCACCCTGAATTTGGTGCAAAGACCATTCTTGTTGTTGACGTGTATTGATTGCAGTGGTGGGGGATACATTCTGTGAATAATCCCGTAGTATACTATGAAGCCCCTTTTCAATTATGTTTGTATAAAAAAACATTTTTTAGACGGATGTCCATTATATCACCCATCCCATTGGGTTCCGCTAGCTTAAGCTAACGGGCCTTTCCTACGTACTTACCGGCTGGTACTACGCATCTAATTTGTACACGGAATGAAAGCCACAAGATGCAATCAAGTCATGTGAGCTTTTTAGCATTGGGGAAACAAATGCATACCTCATGCTTTACAGATGATATGTCAGACTTAAGAAATCATCCATTCTTTATTATGTTAATAATCCTTTACAGAAGCACTTGTCTTTTTTTTGTCATCGTTGTGACAGAATACATTAAGTGATGCGAGTATACATGTAAAGTATACCGTTTTGGTTAGCATTTTAATGACTCCTGGTGTTATTATCATACGCTTTTGTGCATTGTGGACGTCAATGTCACTTATTTCCGTTCCGTCTCTTAAAGTTCTAATTTGAATCGTTTTGCTACAATGTCGATTGTTTTTGGGTTTAATCTTCGTGACTGCCGGAAGGCTTTTGCAATACAAAAGTTATAATTAGATTAATATTAAAATGGCCTTGTCTATTTTTGGTTGTTGATGGCCTATTATGATTTTTAGTTCTCGCGTATCCAAGCATTAAGGTAAACATATTGATAATTTAATTAAATCTGTAACTAACCCTTTATTAAAGTCACCTGCATAGCTGGTTGCAATAGGCTGTCTCTGTAGTAAGGATCATTAATTGGTCCCGACAACTGATTTTCTTTCTAACTGAAATGGAGCTATTTTGCATGCATAGTGACTCGACACGTTTTTTTAACTGCAACCTACACGACGTCCACCTCCGTTTTTGAGTTTTCCTCTCAAATGCAGCATTATTCATCCTTTAATTCTGTAGTATTTAGGGCTTCACCAAAATTAGTACCTACAGCTTAATATGTAATATTTTATTCCGTCATAAATGTAATCTTTAATCAAGCCACCTTGAGCAAACATGTTGTACCAGCCCACACCCTCTGTAGGCCTTCCGCCAAAGTAGGTCAGTTGGTAAATGCATGTCACTCGATGACACGCAGCACTTTTCTTGAATGCTCTATTGATTTTCAGCCTTCTCTGTAGGATGCCAGTGTTGACCTACGCTCACAACTATTTCTTGGGATGACTGTAGTTTCCCCCCATGCACACCATTTCCTGCTCGGTGGGAAATCTAGTGTTTGGTTGAGACTCTGCCCTTAAGAAACATGGTGTGATATCTGTTAAGGGGCTTTGCAGCCTCAGAAACTGTCCGCCCTGTCTCAAAACGTATGTTTAAATGTCCCCAAAGGGTAATGGTGAGTCATCTCATTGGGTAGATGTGACTTTAGTTACGTTTCAACAATGCCCAATTGTCAGTTAGTCCTGCATTCTTAAGCTAATGCCTAGCCGCAGCTACACCCAGAGGAGCTTCCTGATGGCTGCAATGTCGCGTGACATTTCAATGTTCACTTGAATGTGGATAATGTTATTTAATAAGACTCTTTCTACCTGGTGTCTGGTGTTCTAATCATCATACGGACACACCCATTTCGGTTTTCTATTGCAAACCAATATTACATATGGACTTTGGCACTGATAAGTGGACGGCCAGATTACTACTTTGAGGAAATCGTACAAGTGTTAAGTCAGCTATGTAGCTATATTTGGGATTGGTACATTTTAGTTCGTACTCTTATTCAGATAACATGCACAATGTTGACATCTGAAGTTAACACTATTTTAAATATTGTGAGCAACAACTTGGAGCTGCAACTTCAATTCAATTCTTGTCAGGAGCTGTGAGATTAGGTCACATGTTTTCCTCAGAGGCCCCCATTTCTGGTTAGTTGACATCCAATTTATTAGTCAAAAGTCAGCAGTGATGCAATTTCCATAATGTTTTGGCTGCCAGATCATAAAATAGGTCATGTAATCTTAGACTAACGATAAAATCTGAAGTGGAAGGGTGAAATTTAGAATAAAATTGATTAACATGTAAGCAAACTTGATTAGTTGACTACCGCCTTAGCCTGACAAATCAATTTAAGCCCCAAAATGCATTCACCCCAGTGAGGTCCCGTCCCCACCCAACCGATTAAATTATTTATGAATGACGCTTTTCATTGTCTGTTTTTATTACTGCAGGTTGTATGCAAACCTGTTAATTATTAACCGACTACTGGTTGTACAAGTTATGAGATGAGGTTTGGCAGCAAAACCCAAGAAAGTGCAGGCCAACATTTTGGTTTGACTATAATTTCATATGCACTAGCTGTTCCACTTCAGCATGAAGGGCCCAGTATTTCACTTGTGTGTTAATGAAGGCTTTACCTCCATACAGGCCTCCGGTGTCACAGTCACAGATGACGTTATCGCGGTCTTCAATGACATGAAGGTGCGCAAGGCACAGGCGAACGAGGAGGACAAGAAGAAGAGGAAGAAGGCTGTCCTGTTCTGCATAAGCCCCGACAAACAGAACATCATTCTGGAGGAGGGCAAGGAGATCCTCTGCGGGGACGTCGGCACCACGGTCAAGGACCCCTACCTGGAGTTTGTAAAGATGCTGCCCAGTGACGACTGTCGCTACGCCCTCTACGACGCCACTTATGAAACCAAGGAGACCAAGAAAGAAGACCTGGTCTTTATTTTCTGGTGAGCACACAGGTCTACACACAGGGCGTCTTCGTTTGGATCCCGTGCATTCGTGGGTTTTGTCTTCGCCTGTGTTAACCGTTGTGTCGCATTTCTTTAACTTCCATAGGGCCCCAGAAACTGCCTCCATGAAGAGCAAGATGATCTACGCCAGCTCAAAAGAGGCCATCAAGAAGAAGTTTTCAGGTAATTATGGGAAATTATTTCAAATATTATATAATGTAGTTACTGTTATTGAATTTATATTGTTAATGTATAGGAGTTTTTTCAAATAGCCTGGTTTAAAGGCCAAATTATAAAAGTCTGGCCTTTTGCTTTAAAAAATTAATTTGAAGCCGTGCCATAACCAAAGCCATCTTCAGCCTATCCGATTCTCGTACTGACGCCAACGGATTAAGCTGATGCATCTCTTTCAGATTCCAAATAAAGTGTGCTCATGTCTTTTCATTTGTTAAAAATCCAACAGCCCAACATTAAAATTGGGACATTCTTGGATAGAACTATCACTGTCGTATTAAAAGTGTATCTCAAAATGTGTGTATGTCAAAAGCTTGTTCCATTTCTTACATGGCCACTCCTTTCATTTGAGGCTAGAGGATCTGATGTCAGCCCATCAGTTGGATGTTCTTGAGGTTGCAGACATTAACAGTAGAATAAGAGGAAAGTTGGAGAACTTGCGTTGCAAGATGAGCGTGAATAGGCAAGGTCAATTGATGACCCAAATCAGAGCTGCTTCCATGCAGAATACGGAGGAGAAATGCTGAGATGCAATGCCTGTGTTCTCAATCTGGCCACGCGCACTTCTCCTGGTGAACCTCCTAGTCGAGATCACCCTGTATAGGCAAACGATACCCGGATACAATGCTGATTTTAATAATTCCTTTCGGCTTATACATCTAGTTTATCCTGCTTACACAAAGTTGGCAAGCTTATTGATATCAAATTTCATCTCTGCTCTATTGCTCAAACAGGCCTAGTCTTATACTGGATATGTTATTGTGTCATATGTATAAAAGGACTGCAGTACCCCCACACCATACAAAACACCTTTAAAATGTAGCATGAACTGTGCTGGAGTCTACTTGTCCACAGGCTCTATAATAATCCCATGTTATATAAAAATCTGTGCACTAAGTGGTCTAAAGCTGAGGCTAAACGGGCCAGTCTATGAAAAAGGCCATTGCATCTTGCCTGTTGCCTCGCATGTGACTCCAATCAATCATTCGTTCAAAAAATCAAACATTAGAACCCTCCTTCTTGAACAACAGCCACCTCTGATTGGTCCGTGCACACGTCGGTTTGAGCAACCGGTGATGACAAATCCCAGACCCTTTTGCAAGGAAATAATCATTTCGACACATCACATGAGAAACCCTTCTATAAAGGGAAACATCGTACGGGCTGTTGGTCATGTATAGTTTAGGGGAAGAGGGGCTTCCTGTTTATAAAGCTCAACGACGCTATGGCTTTCTTCATTCACACTTATTTATGTAATTTCTCTTCGATTCAGCCAGAGCATTTGATGGAACATTCTGATTATTTTGAACAATACTGTTATCGCATTAATACCCAGAACCCTAATAGAATGACTGAAACAATAATATGCTTAAATATATTGGCTCATACATCTGACTGTTTCTGTTGCCTAGCAACTACTCAAACTAACTGCTTAGTGTTGATGTCGTAATCTGCTCTAAAGGGAGTCGCACACTGGACTACTGTCCAATGACCCACCATATTCTTTACATTTGAAACCTCTTATTTCCAATGGGAGCACTGTGAAACTGCTCCACACTATAACTTTAATCACTCATTATATCAAATGAGGGGTTAAAGAAAAGACCCGCCTGATCCAAAAAGGCCTATTGTAACGTGACTCTTTTGTTTGCCTCTTTTCAGGTATCAAGCATGAGTTGCAGGCAAACTTTCTGGAGGAGATCAAGGATCGGCGCACACTGGCTGAGAAGCTCGGAGGGTCCGCAGTAATAACCCTAGAGGGAAGCCCACTATAAATCCTGGCTTCCACCGAGGGCACACGTCTGATGGGTTTAGCTGTTCATTCCAGTATAGTTGGCGCAGGGGCAAAAGCAGATCAGGGATCATCTTGGGAGGCGGGGGGGCTTTGGGGAGGGATAGTTTGGGTGGGAGAGGGTTGAAGTGACAGTTTAAAAAACGACTAAATAAATCCACAATGGCAGGCTGTCATTCCAGTTCACACAACATAATGAAGATGAACAAAATATGTGAGGAAAAAAAAAAGTAATTCAAGTGAAGGATGATGATTTAAAAATATACACATGGTTTAAATGTTTGAAGGGACGAACAACTGTTAAAAGTCCAACTATTAATCCCTGAAAATTAATTGTTCCAACTACCTTTTTTGCCAAACTTCTAGTTAAGTTTTACATGTGTTTAGTTGAGGCTAGATGTAGAACAATCCAATTTTATCTTTTTTTAATTGCACAAAAGTATCAAACTCTTATGGGGAACAGCTGAATTCTATATATATATTTTGTTTTCTTTTCGAACCATGAAAATTCCAAAAACACTTGAGTGATTCCATTTTTATTTGCAATTCCCAGTTTAAAAATAGAAGGCATTTCGTGTAGTAAACAAGACCCATTCCATTTACTTGTTCAACTGAGTGGTTCGAAAGTCTCAGTGGTGTTCTGACGGTCAGATGGGAAGCGACAGATACGAAGGGCATGTGTTCAGATTGAATATTGAAGGATGTTTTGTATCGTCTCCTTATCTCTAATTAAAAAAAAAGCACTAAACAAATACCTTTTTCTCTTGTACTTTTTTGCCCTTGTTCCATTTCATTCTTTAATTCAACATTAAGTTACACCAAATCATTAGTTGAGTAATTGAGTACTTGTCATAGTAATTAGTGGTGTTGTACGCTTGCTCTGAAAGAGTTTTGTATAGAATGTGCCTGATGTTCCCTGGATTTGAGTGGTTGTAAAACCGTTGGCGACCACACGGTGTCGCCCTACACAATTCCAGAAACCTGAATTGAAGCACTTGCAGCCAAATACATACAATGATTAAAACGTTTTTATTTAAATATATCTAAGCCTTTACAAATAAAATGTAACTATCTCACTAGAAACTCTTTCTTGGCAGTAAGGCCCATATGGATAGCCAATTCTAAACACATTTTTCTGTGTCGACTCCATACATACCTAAAATATAAAATGAATGACCACCCCAATGAACATATTTAAGGAGCAACAGTTAAATTTGTAAGGCTGAACGCCTCCAATTTCTGCAACCATATTTGGAAAAAACGGCCATGTGGACGTGGACCGGTTTGGGCACAAGAAAAGAAGCATTGTTCTACATTTTCCTTCTAGAAAGTGGTACTGTTTAATAAGGTGGAAATTCTGACAGCTCGGTTAATCCGCCAGTAAGGAAAATGGCTGTTAAGACTTCATCATTAGCAGACATGTTAAATAACACAACCCGAGGATCCACTGTTTTTCCTCAACATCAGAAATCCACATTCCACTGAGTCCATACGATCCATGGAGTGCTCTCAGTCGTGACTGCAGCCCAGCTGGTTCCCGTGCACCCAGTAGCAGATCTGAGCAAACTTGAGCGGCGTGAATCGCACGGCCACGTTGTAATCCCGGTTCTCCCCGTCGATCTCCAGCCACTGGTGTCCCGAGAAGATCCCGATCACTTTCCTCTCCCACCGCTCCAGGGTACTGTCCCACACCCGTCCGTACACCCCCGAGCCACTGGCCCCCGGCCGGGCGTCGCAATGCTGGTAGATGAGGTCGTTGGATTCGTCCTCCACGGGGCAAAACCTGTAGACCAGCTCTCCAGGCCGGTCGCTGTCGAAGCCGGAGAAGTGAATACGTTTCCCTGCCAGGTCGTCGGACGAGGGCGTCACGGCCAGACGCATGAAGGGCCTCCGATGGGGCCAGCGTAGCTCCAGCAGGGCGTAGTCAAAGTCCATGCTGACCTCCTGGGGACCCTGGATCCAGCCCTTGGGCACGCGGGTGCGCTTCACCCTGACCCAGCGCACCAAGGGTTTCCTGGGATCTGATTGGTTCCTCCACGGCCTGGTGCCGTTGACGTACGGCGGGGTGAGGAACCCGACCCTGAGCTTCCGCGCTCCCTTGACGTAGTCCTTCCCGTCGTGGACGCAGTGGGCGGCGGTCAGCACGTGGCGCTGGGACACCAGCACGCCCGTGCAGCCGGTGGAGATGCGCACCGCCGTGGAGAAAGGGTAGTCCAGCAGGAAGTTCTCCCCGCGGATGTTAAAGCGCCCGTCGGCGCCGTAGATCTGCCGTCTCACGCGTCTGTGACGCCCCGACCCGACCTGACGCCTCAGCCGCCGCTTTGGCGGCGTGCGGGCGGAGAGGCGGACGCGGCCCTCCTCCTCGTCCTCTCCGTCGCCGTCCACGTCCACGGCGGTGAGGGTGCGAGAGCCGTCCGAGTAGAGCGTCTCGAAGGCCAGCTTCTGGCTGAGGTCCTCGGGCTGGGCCCACTGCTCCGCCCGGTGGAAGCAGCTGGCGTTGCAGTGGGTGCTGAAGTCCAACTGGGTCCGGGCGCTGAAGCGGGAGCGGGTGAGCCGCGTGGGCGAGTGGGGCACCAGCGAGGGGACGTGGGCCGGGCTGGGGGGGGGCAGGGCCGCCTGCGAGAGGGGGAGGCAGACCTGTAGCGTCAGCAGCCAGGTGAAGAGGTGAGCCAGGGCAGAGGCGCGATGGGGTTTCACCATGATGACGGAAGACACTGGAAACACAGTAAGGAGGGCGGAAAACATACAGTCACTGTAAAGGTCAAGGATCTATGTAGCAAAACATATTGGGTTGCATTACTGTTGGCCCTTGAACCGTTTCACATTGATCATTTTTACATGCTTGGTTGATTTTATAGCGTTTGCGAGTGACACCAGCAGCACTCAATGTTTTATGATGTAATGCCGTCTCATTAAATCTGGAAACAATGGTTCTCTTGTGGTCTGGGGTAAGGATTGTCTGGTAGCCTAAATAGGACTTTACCCAAAAGGATTTGAATATTGGTTGTGTACAATAATACACATTTGGGCCATATAATAGGAATGTATACATATTCTATAAATTGAATACAAATAAAAACTATGATCCAGGTTGTAAGAGTTACATTCAAACAGAGCAATGTTTGAGAGTAAGACCGGTGTTCTTGTCGTGCTATGCCACTATGAACTGGATCTGCTTTCTCTTTAACAGAGCAGATGGTTGAGAGTGGTGTTTGGGTTGAAAACAGAGATAAGGTCTATGGTGATATTCGATCCTGTCTGGAAGAATATGTACCCTGAGGGACATTGGCAGGAACAGAGCAGGTGTTTGGGAGTGAAATAGGGGGTTCAAGCAAGTCAAGGCAAGGCAGCAGAAGAGAGCATTCGATATACAAAGACAAGGTGGGGCCCTTTATATGGCTCCAGTCATTCAAGAGTCAAATAAGCAGAACTGCCTTCATCAAACTGGGGTGAACCATAAAGAAATGAAGGGCTTTAATGTTTTGTAGAGATCTTTCAAGTTTCTTGCATGGTCATAATTCAGAAGGGTGGATTTTGGAGGACATATCTCCAATCAATCCTCATAAATCTCAGCACTGGAGTGTCAGCAAAACAAAATTAAAGTTGTGGTTGAAGAGGATAGCAATGCGAAGTCGCTGGAGCACAAGCCTGGGAAATATGTGACCGTGATATCACCAGGTTTCAATGTCGTTGTCATACTCTGGGAAGCAGATGGCCCCTCTTTCATTAATGAAATATGTTGACATACCCAGTCATATAATCAGCATATTATGCTATTACAGAGATGCTGTATAGAGTTGTTGTGTTGGTTACTGGGATCATTCTTAGAATCAGGCTGTAAGTGAGCAAATGTGATGCTTAAGGGTTTCAAACAAAGTTGAAAGTAAGCAAGTCTGTTTAATTCATATTAACTTGATTGATTTAATTGGTCTCTTAATTAATGATTCTATAAGCATTGACTGAGGAACACAGTATGTGTGCGGGTGAACCACAGGTGTGAATGTACAGATCCCCTGTAACTTGCTATTCGCAAATAGATTCAGAGCAGTGTTTCCCAATCCATTAGATCATTTAAATTATTTAATCTTAAGTAATCCTGTACGAGTATATGTAATGTAACACTGGTCACTGTCTTCTGAGTTTACCGTTCCTAAAGACAACATACATTGTTTACGTTTCTCTGCCTCTATTGTGATGCAGAATGCCTAGACGTGATCTCCAAGCAGTGCACCTCAAGCCACGCAATTATGCTACTGACCAAATAAACTTATTTTAGCCTAAGAACAAGTAAGGAGTAAACATACAGTTTTAAAAGGATTCTGTATTTTATACATTACCTATAAACAGCGATGAAAGCCGGTGTTCACATCCCAGTTGCGTCAACTTTCCACACAAATGCACTTTGTATCAGAATTTGCCAGGTTTTCAACATGTCTACTGTGTGACGGATCACTATTCCCGTCGTCTATATATTTGTCCAAACGAAGGACAAATCACACCTCTAGTAGTCCGTAGGTAAAGGGAAGCCAGATGCCGGGGTGTAATTAACGTGCCTATCTCGATTCGGGTCCCCCGAAACCTGTTCAGTTGAGAGGCGCAAATAAATATCTGTCTGAAAAGACTTTCCTCTCTCCCTCCCTCCTAATGCTGGTGCCCCGCCTTCGCCTGGCTACTGAAACTGTGACTCTCTGAACAATCAGCCTGGCTGGCTGGAGATGAGCGAGGGCAGATAAGGCCCTCTCCAGCATTCAAAGTGCGGAGAGGGCATTTAAAGTGCGTTATTTAACGGCCTGCTGCCGTTAAATAACGTATTGTCTGTTTCTTTGTTAATATTCGTAATGACTGGCAAACTTGAATTTAATTAGCTTTCAGTGTCCTTAACAGAAAGACCAAAATAAACCTCGCCAAAATAAACTCGGGGTGGGCATTTTCTGAAAAAAGAAAGTCCTAGGTACTGGTTGGTCGATTGCATTGTGTATCTCGGACTGCTACCTATCTGCAGATATTTTAGTGGTGAAAGTTAGCTTTGCAGAGAAAACAATCCAAACCAATGGCAAAACAAATCGCAAAATTTTGCATATATCAGTGCAGTGCACTTTTAGAGACCAAAAATTGCATTTTTGCATACAAATTAAAAAAGCATATTATGTAAAGGGGAGATAAGGAGGAGAAAAGGTCCCTGTGGTCCCGTGTGACAAAAGGGGGGCGCTATAACTTCTGGTCTAACCTAAACGGCCAAGCCTTCACCGTGTTTGGCAAACATTTCTGAACTTAGTATCCTTTATGTACATGCATCCTTTTGGCTCAAGGACCATCTAGATACATTTTTGCTGTAACTTGAACGTTTTGGGATACCTTGAAAACATCTTGAAAACTGAACCGTAAAATCGATGACCCAAAATGTGGTAGGCCTACACATGCTCCTTAATCATGCCAGACCATAGGCCTAAGTAATTATTATTTTCTTGGATTCTGTTAAAATTGACATGTTGTGTGCAAATAACAAAACGATTATGCAAATTATCAAGCCGCCATTATTCAATAGTCCCCTTTAGAGAAGCCCATAGGGACCCATAACTTAGTGGGCCCATCAAGGACTTTGCAGTTGGGGTATGTGGAAAGGTTTGTGTGATAGTTAAAAAATGACGTCACAGTGTCCATTTCGAGTGGCCTCTGTTGAAGGTGCTCACCAGGTGTTCATCATTTGTCTTGACCATTCCGAAGGTGAACAACTCAGAGTTGTCAAAGTTGGTATATAATTTAACCGCACGCAAGCAGGTCTCCAAAGAGAACATTTTTGGAGACCTGCTTGCTTGCGGTTTAATTATATACCAACTTTGACAACTCTGAGAGACAGGGGGCCCGATAACTCGCAATCAAACCAAATAATCAGTCCCGCCCCATTGTTGAACCAATCACAGGTCTGCTTCAATTTAACCCAGCGACTAGAAACTTGACGTGCTTGCTCATTAGCCTTGCTAGCATTAGCATGTTAGCATGCTCACTGAATATTGTGTATATAACATGTTAGCTTTTGCAATCACAGGCATTCTCTTCAGAAAATGCACAATGGGCAAAATCTCTAAATCTCTTTGAGTGATCAATACTAAACTCCTCGCCCGTGGTATGTCCTCGATGGCCCTTTCAAGGTCTTGGGCCGCTCTCTGAAATGGATTGAATAATTGTGTAGAATCTTTTAGAGGAAATAAACAAATTGATGAATAACTTTCTTATGCATTAAAGTGTATTACAAATATAATTGAAAAATCTAAAAGAGAGGAAGAGCTGGAGAGAACATTAAATCAGAAAGATGGAGAAACCACCAAAAAAAAGATAATAGAGAGACTTCACTTTGTCTTGACTATCTCTGTGTCTCCATCTTTTTGATTACTCGTTCTCCTTTAGATCATTTTTTCCCCTATTTGCTGTTCTTAACAAGCTTGTTGTCTGGTTCTCTCTCTTTCTAGGGTTTTTCGATTACCTCTGACTATAACCTCCGACTCTGTCAATTTGTGTTGGTGGTGCCCCGGAGTGCGCTGGTGACTTTGAGCTCTGGAGACTCGGGTCACATCCCACCATGGAGCGCTAATGTGACGATGTCAAGTTGGAATCTTAGTTATTTATTTGTTCACGTGTTTTTTGGTAGGGTCTTTACAGAATCTTAAATTAAAAACAATGTGCAATAAAAAAGCAATATGATCAAACTTACATTTAAATGAGGGAATCAAACCCACCGGCCACGACGCTATATTGGCAACACCTTCTTCACATGAAACTCCTACTTAATACCCATACCAATGAAAGATGTAAGTGAAAAAACAAATGCGAGATGCCATCAAGAAAATACTTGTTTCTTTGCAGATTGTGCCCTCAGCATGTAAAGATAAAAGCACATAGATTGGGGGAAAAAGTTCACCCAAGGGATTTTGTCCAGAGGGCAAAGAAAGAATTTCCTCCCTTGTTGGGGCACGTTGGCATAGTTTCTTATCCCCACGCCTCGACTGCTCCGTGGTAGGTTGCTCCCTGGTCCGCTGGCCTTGATCTCCAACAGGTCTTTCATCTGTTACTGAGGGTCTCTCTGAAAAACCTGTGGAATTTGGGAAGCCTCACACTGCCTCTCTTAAGGAGTACAGTTTCAAAGAGGGAGATTTAGGGTGTGGGGGGGCAGGGTGGGGCTGGGGGCTTACACAGAGTCCTTAGTCACAGGAACGGTGTTTGCTTGAATCCTGTGTGGAATCTCCCGTGGAGGACTCAAGTCAGGCCCTTCCGACACAATGTGAGAGCTGTTGTGCTGATCGTGAATGTCACCCCAAAGAACACACCAACTGAAACCTACCGCTCTATCCCAGGGAACTCTGGGAAAGAAAGTTGAGTCTGTGTGTGTTGTGTGGGTGTGTGTGTGGTTGTGGGTCGTGTGTGTCTCTGTGTGTGTCTGTGTGCGTGGTTGTGGTGCGTGTTTGTCTGAGAAGAGGAAAATAAGATGTGATTGGTTTGGCAAAACCTTGATTTCTCTTACTTCTCTCATTCTGTTGTCTTTCTTCCCCCCACTTTTCCCATGTCACATTTGCTCATATCCTGTGGATAACTCATTGTTGTGACTTGATAACGTGATATATTTAGTGTGTGTGTGTGTGTGTGTGTGTGTGTGTGTGTGTGTGTGTGTGTGTGTGTGTGTGTGTGTGTGTGTGTGTGTGTGTGTGTGTGTGTGTGTGTGTGTGTGTGTCACTGTCCCAATAGACACTGATGTAGTGTTTTAATAACACAAGTCTGTTTATCTCTGTATCCAGTCTTGGGCAGTGGATGGCTTGATGTTCCATTATTTCTAGGCTGTCGTCATTCATGTTCAAATCCCTTTTAAGGAAGCAAGTTAAACCATGTGACCAAAAAACGGACCAATGCAGAATATGCAGTGAGTAACTGAGTACCCATGAACAGCATCAACAATATGGGCCCTTGCACTTCCTGATTATTCTATTATAGTTCACATAGCATTCGACAAGACTTCCCATATAATTGACCTTGAGCAGACCATACCAGAGACATTCAAGATTGGGGGGGGGGACTGAGGCCTTACAGTTCCATGGAACTCATTAGCTGCGCTTCTTAGCCCTGGAAGTAAGCAGCCCATAATAAGCGGCCCCGTATTGTAATGGAGCCCCTCACAGCGGAGGTATTCTCATATGCCGAGCTGGAATGGGAAACATAGGAAAGGCATTGGAAAAACAAACACGTCTAGGGTGGACTCTCAGAGTAGATGTGTAGCAACACGTGGTAGATATTCCCGCTCCGCTCATTATAAGGCCACCGTGGTGGGGCTGTGACTTGTACAAGCATTCAGCTGAGATGCGGTAGCGGCCTGCGACAGTTCTGCAAGCAAGCGGGGGGATTCTTAACAGGATCACGGGGATTTCTCTGTTGTTTTTAATCCGATAATTGGCTTCAGGTCCCGACCGGGAATAAGGGGCCTCGCTATATTAACATGGACGTCTCGCTGGACCGGCCAGGCTCTTGACCTGCTGATGCCAGAAGCTTCTATCACTTGGTAACCTCACCGTCCTTCGTATCTGGGGGGCCTTTTAAGAGGGTCTCTTCTTGGAAGAATTATGTTTCGTGCTCTGAAGAATGTCCTTTTTTATGGTCCCTGGACCGTTCTTCAGTATTTTATGACCTTTATTCGCTTCGATTTATTTATTCGTTTTGAATGCAGTCCTTTCTCATCCGAGTCCTCCCAACCCATTCGTTCTCTCTCCCTCCCCTTCTCATTACTCAATTCCTATCTCCCGTTCTCTCTGTCTCACTCTCTTGCTCCCCTGTTCTCTGTGACTGTCTCCCTCTCTTACTCTCGTCCTTCTCTCTTCCCTCTCTCACTCTTTCTTGACCTCCATCTCATCATCCCCCGCTCGGCTCTGTTTCTCTCTCTCTCTCTCCCCCTGTCCTTCTCTGCCTCTCCTCTCTCTTTTTATCGAACCCTCACCCTCCCTCCCTCCTTCCTTCCCTCCCTCCCTCCCTCTCCTTTAATTCCTTCTCAGTGGTGCTGCCACCCACATCCGTGCCATAAATAATGTTGACACATTATGCTTTCCAACTCTGATGAAACATTGGGCCCTCATGCACTAGTGCTGGTTAATCAGGCTTTGTGCCATTGGTCCCTGGCTTTAGCGCTGGGGGTAGACATGTTCTGTACCCTGGGTCCCTTGGTCCCCGGTTCCCCTCCAGGCCCCAGCTGGGTGCTCTCACAGGCCTGCTTCCCCTTAGCATGAGCTCATCTCAATTTGGCAGCAAGCACCAGTAGTAGGGAAGAGCAGAGAAGAAATAACAAAAAAAAAAAATCCAAAACGAAAACCCTGCAATAAGAAATGCACGCCGTCCGACTAGTGATCAACTCTGTAAAAGGAAAGGGGCAGAGGGAGAGCGCGTCTCCTCGCATTCTTTGCCAGTCCAGGCAGAGCTAAGGGGCTGTGGAGGGATTCCTGGCAGAAGAGCAGTCCGGCCTAACGGAGTCCCATCACTCCAACATCAAGTCTGCCGTAACGGCCCCAGAGGCTCCTCCTTGGCCCCAGGCTGTGGAAACAAGAAGGTAATCCGCCGGACAAATGAAAGGGTGTGGACAGCGACAACCGAAACACCGGCCTCTGCAGGCAAATGAAATGCAGTGGTCCGTGTAGAGTCACTTAGGAGATTTTAACAGCAAGGAGGTTTACACACGGATGTGGAGTAGACCCATCAATTATGTGGGCTAGTTTAGAAGATGGAGTTAGATCATAAAAACTTGAAGCATATTTCGAAAGTAAGGAAAATAAGGCACAGTGATAAAGAATACATTTAAAACAGGGAGGGAAAATACATCTGCTTCTCAGATAAGACATATTTTCTGGAAGGAATGTTTGTTTATCATTTTGTGATAACAGGAGAAGGGATGTTCCAATAACGATGACAGTATTATCATTTTGAGGTTATTCTGTTAAAAACAACCACAAATGCAAAATATTAATTGTTTTTATAGGGAGATGGAGGGATTGAGGGATAACCTGTTTCAGCATTAGCGCTTGCATCTCAAAAGACCCATTTGATGCTTGAGTGAGGGCGTTTGGTGGAAAAACCTTTCGAGAATGAGGTTAAAGTGTCAAACATGTGGGCCTTGAGTACGTGACCATTCCACCTCACGACCTTATCTCTCCTCACAACTATGAGGAGTGGATGTTGTGAAAATCTCAGAGCAAGCCTATTAAGGGTGAGTCCAACTGGAAGAAATAGGAAGCATCAGAGTCAACGAGTGGGGAGACCGAAATCCGCAGTAAAAGCCTCTTTAAACGGCCAAATATTTACAGCAGGCTTTAAGAGGGAACATTCTTCGAGATGCAGTTCTGAGTGGGTAGTTCCCTTGTGTTGTCAGGTGGCTGCCCACAGGTGAGTGTAATGGAAGCTGATGTCAGTGAACAGGGTCTGCTGTTGGTGTTAACCCCATGCCTGTCTCTGCTCTTAATAACGAGAGGTGTCCGTCAGCAGGCAACACCATGTGGACGGAATGGGTGCAGCCATGAAGGAATTTTTAAACCGTATAGGGAAGTATTTCAGACACTGTCCATGCCACATGCCCACTCATACACACCCTTAAAGACAAATATATATGCGCATGCACATGCACACGCATGCATGCGCACACACATACATACACACACACACACACGTACAGGCATGCACACACGGACACACACATGCATGACACACACACACACACACACACACACACACACACACACACACACACACACACACACACACACACACACACACACACGCATATACAACCAGTAGTAAGGCCAAGATGGCATCTGAGTCGTGGATGGAATGTTCTAGAACCACCAGAGTGCCATGCCCCTAGTTCCTCCCACAGGGACAATGCTGTTGCTAGGAAACCCCATTGCCTTGATAACCGGCAGGCTGAGGTTTGGTGACCAAACAACAGCATTCAAATTGTAAAACCATGCATCCACTGGAATGTGTTTGTGCATGTGTGTTTGCGTTTGTGTGTGCGTGTGTGTGTGTGTACTTTGTACACAGGATTAGTCATTTATGTTCTACAAATCAAACAGATTTGTCAAAAGGTTGTCAATTTGTCAAAAGTGCATTCCTGCTTGGTGTACAAGCAGGAAGAAGAACCAGGTAGAAGCAAGCCAAGGCGCTCTCTCTCTCTCTCTCTCTCTCTCTCTCTCTCTCTCTCTCTCTCTCGCTCTCTCTCGCTCTCTCATACACACATAAACACACAGACACATATAGGAAGTGTGTGTGCCAGGTCGCTATTCTATCTTCGATGCAATCTGCAGCTGTTCCACTACAGTTCCAAAGCTATTATCTAACGTTGTTCACCATAAAAAACAATGTTACACTTGATGTTGTGTTATTTTCACAGTGCTTTTAAATCTCCGGCCTGTGAACGCATACAACTTTCTATTCCCAGCCAATCCCACTCTGTTGAGCCTCTTAGACACACCCATGTATTGCACCTCTAATCTCTCACCTCTGCAATGTCAACGAAAACAAAGAAAGGGAATCATAACAATGGCTGAATTATTAATCCACCAGGAGGCAAGATTAGTCGAAAAAATATAAGAACCTCTACAACTCTCTCCTCCTTCCATCAGAGATGGCCTTCTGGCTTTTGGGATTTTTTACGACATGGGTTCTGTCAGACGCATTACGAACGGTTCAGAGTGGGTCGGGGAGGGGGTCGGCGGGAGCTTTCCCCGATTCTAGAGGCAACAACAAGGAAAGGAAGGAAGGCAACGTGGCTCCTCAGGCAGCATTCTTTCCTTCATCAGGAATTCACTGAGGTTTGGCCGCACACTCGCTGCCTCCATTAGGCCCCTCTTCTTCTTCCTCCTCCTACGTGCTGGAGAATGACAAGGTCGCTCTGCACGTCTGCCTCGCTGCAGGCGACGGGAGAACGGGCTGTTCCGGAACACACTCCTCTCCTGCGTTCTGGAACTTGGGCCGACTCAAAAAGTGTAACGACTGTAGATTGTTACGGCACACTTTCAGTGCGTTCTAGGACTGACTCAAAAGGGGGGCCGCCACGACTGCAGACCGCAGAGCGCGGTCCAGTCTTTACCGAGCACTGCGTCACCACAGAGAAACAAAGAAAGGACCAAAATAAAGACAGCACTTCATTGTTCTACTGACGAGACCACAAACAGTCCCCCTCAGAGTGGAAAAGGTGTTGAAAGCTGTGGTGCTTATTTATGGAGTATAATACTCCACGTGTAGATTCTCAGACTCTCTGCTTGGCCCTCCTGGAGACAATCTCCCATTTCTCCCCTTTCTCTAGTACTAAGAAAAGATCCACCATGCTTTTTTTGCCTTTATTCTGACCAGCAATTCGTGTCTAATTGCGGACTATAAATTGAACGGACAAAGCATAGGCTCAAAGATTTACACTCAGCACTCAGCACACATCCCCCCCCCCCCCCCCCCCCCCCCCAAGTGACCAAACATTCCATCGTCCAACTGTTTAATTGCAAATCCATCTGAAGGCTACGCATGGCCTAGCCGACCGCGCTGCCTGGTGTTATCAACGCCTGTGTCAGACTGGGGCCGATCCCTGTCTGTTTGTTATACTCTATAGATCCTCCAAGAACCTCGCAGAGAGCCAAAGAAAACTCTGAGAAAACGCCAGCCATGTGCCTGACTCCAGGAATCCATGGGGAGGAAGCTTAGAAAAACAAAAAGAGGATTGATCCAGGAACAGGGGAGGAGAGGAACAAGGTGGCACAAGTTTCAGTGATGCGTTCAATAGCAACCCACATAACCCTGGTGTTTGCCTAGATTTACTTGTAGCCAAGAGATAAACATGGAGGATATATTCAAGTAAACATGGCTGTTAAAACTGCGCTGCGACATGTGCTTGTTCGTCCGCAGATGTTTGAGCATTAATCATTCCTTCATGAGGAAAGTGTGAATAAATACCAAAATGTTGTCCTCTGCCATTTCTTTTCAGGACATATTTTTCAGAATATGTTTTTGTTTAAGAGAAGAAAAATAAGTTTACGAGGAAAAGACGTTTGGGCTTTTATTAGGACCCCGGTGTACGTCTGTCTTCCCTTGATCTTAGGACCGTTTCATTAACATGTGGAAACATTTAGGGGACATTTAGGGGATAATGCAACCAAGGAAGCTCTGGTCACTGCAACAACAACCGAGATAATTGATCTGGTCCGTTAGGAAAATGTGTGTTAATGTCAACGCGTGCCATCGAGTTAGCTACTGTTCTGAACGTGCCGAATACACGGCCAGTTAATGCAGGCTGCGACAGGGTCTGCTGACAGAAGACAAACACAGTATGGCGATGGAAACAATCCTCTGCGATGGTTTCTACCAATGAACGGAACCAGGCTGCAGCACGGCACAGACACAGACTGGCCTGCAGCTGTGTGTCCTTGTCTTCAACTTCCCTCCACACTCCTTGGCAGATCAATATCTGAGCTTTATTGTAATTCAACAGAGGAGCCCGCGCCAGCTCACACTTGGATGGAATCACACTTGGATGTGGAGTGTCATTTTAAGTTGGGTTTCTGAGCACATTTTGTATTTTGTCTTTATCCATCCGTCTTTTCATCCATCTGTTTTTCCAGCTAGTCTTGGGTAACATGGGGAGGATTTTCCATAGCTAAATAAAGGATTTCTTTGATCTGTTAGAACTCTTATACAGAATTAGCATTCCAAATACAGAATTCTTAATGATCTCGGCCGATTATCTTAGCTACCTGGCACAGAGAGGGAATTCCTGTACTTCTCCATTACCAGTAAATGGACTTTGCTTCCCTTTGCCCTTATTAAGTTTAACCTGTTGGAAAGTGCCAAAAGACAACCATCTGTCTTCACGCAACATTTACCGGAGGAACAAGAAACAATCCACTGTTGAAGTCATTCATCTAGCGTACATGAACCTCTGGAAAACACTCTATTACACATCATTACACAAATAATGATGTGTAATAAACTAAATTCCTCATCAAAAGTTTGCTACTTTCACAATGAATATCAAATGATTAGTTTTTTGCATTTGGTCACGCATGCTTAATTCTTGCTGTTGTTGCATAAGAAATCAGGACCAAATTATAAGACCGTGCCTTGGCATGGTGTTGAATAACCGTCAGTTCCAGACAGTGAATTTGAGTCATCCGCCCAAACCACTGAGCATTCTCATTCACCCACAGCAAACGCCACGGGCCACATGAAACCACATGAAGCCACAACAGATCTATTTCTGAGCTACAGTATCAGCCTGTCTTCACTTGTTGTCAATGTCTCATACCATTTGGTCTTGGTGTGCACTCACCGAGCCTGAGAGTTTTTCTTTAATCTACTCCCCCCCTCCCCCCTCCCCCTAAATCATATATTTGCCCGACCGTCTCTGTAAAAGAAAAATCCCTGCTCTGAAGGAGTGTTTTTTCACACCAAGGAAACATCAACAGTGTGAACCTGCTGTTGATAAATCAGAGCCCTGACTGCTCTAAAACAATGGACTCCCACTGACCTTCCACTCAGCACGGGGGCTCCCACCGCTGCTGTTGTTGTTCCCTCCTAGTGGTACTGGTTGTGGTAGCGGGTTCTCCACCAGACTTCACCAACCCAGCAGGGATCATGGCCACTCCTTCAGGTGGCCTCCTCCTCCTGGCGTCTAGTGTTTTAGAGCAGGGGGGTTCTCAAGATCTTTTCATGCCGTGGCCCGTGAACTATGGGGTCAGAACAGTCTCATTAATAATGAATGCACAGAGAAGGATTCACAAATGTATTTTGTGATTTATATATAAATTACTCTCTTCTCACAAATACATTTCAATGCACACATAAATGGATATCGGTATGTATAAATGTAGAATAAATCCATAAACAAAAATAAGTTTCAAAAACACATTTCTGATCCACACACGAATGTACCTTGTTTTAAATAAATGTAAAATAAATCCATAAATATATGAATTAAAACAATATTTGCAATTTTAATCAAAATGTACGGAAGCCGAAAACGGCCATCGATTATTTTATTTTTCTATGCACTGTTATCTCGTGATAACGACTTATTATCTCGTTATCTCGATATAACAAAGATCGTTTTCTCGTGATAACGAGATATTTTTTCCCCTTCGTTTTCTCGAAGGGGAAAACCTGTCTACTTAAGGGGAATCTGTGTGCTGTGGGTTACACCCTGAAGAAGGCTGTTGTGCCACTACGCATGGTCTTCAACCCCTTGGGGGACCCCCTTATAGTAAAAAAATAAAATGATGTTGCATTTTAAGTGTGATCTATAATAAGAAGTGCACTCCAGGATATCAGGATTGACACTCCTAGGATAGATATCTGTAAACTGCAAATCAAAAGCGCATTTATAAACGTAATGCTGATGATTCATGTGTGATTCATCGACATTTTGATTTGATTTATTTATCCTTAGTTGTGACAAAGCTTGTAAAGTTGGATTTGATATGAGCAACGAGGTTCAAGTGAAGATGGACGATATAAAGAGCGCGCAGCCGCGTCGAGAAAACGACCCTTGTTATATCGAGAAAACGAGATAATTAATTCGTTATCACGAGAAAACGACCTTTGTTATATCGAGAAAACGAGATAATTAATTCGTTATCACGAGAAAACGAACTTTGTTATATCGAGAAAACGAGATAATAAGTCGTTATCACGAGATAACAGTGCATAAAAAAATAAATAATCGATGGCCGTTCTCGGCTTCCGTAAAAATGTATTTGGATGTTGTTACATTTATATACAAACTGTTAAACTTGCATTAACAAGACGTTTTTCATTTGTGAACTTATTTGCATTTGTTTGTGAACTGGTCTGTATTTATATGTGGATTTTTGCAATATCATCCCACTGCAGACGCAAATGGGCGTTCTCGTGTGGTGGGGGTTCCTGTTTACGCAGACTGGAACGCCCCCTTCTTATTCTTCGTCGCCTTTCTCGCTGAACTGTATTAAAATGTCAAAGTGTACTACTCCGAAACCATGTAAATAGTGTTGTAAATAAACTTCCAAAGCTTTTCAAATCTTATTTGGAAAATAACTTCACATGGTGTGTCTTTTTACAATGTATTCGTTACCAGCATTCGTAGTGTTGATCAGCAGTGAAATAGTCCGCTATAAAACGTTGACGTCGCTTAGCAACCGAAGACGCTGGGGTTGACAAATTACCCGACTACTAGTCTGGCTGAACGGAAGTGGACAGCGTCTATTGCTTAGCGGCCGATTTGGCCGCGACTCCTCCCCTTCCGGTTGCTGGCGTTACCAAGTTTTCGAAATTGTTTGTGGAACTAGACATCAAATCTTGTTTAATTTTAATATAATGTAATTACTGATTACTGACTATCTGATTTCATTACAATGGTAGGACCACAACATAGCCTATTTTGACATTACCTTGGAAAAGCCCAGACTCTCCCCGGGGATTCTCCCCGGGGACGATGCGTTTGCGGTCACGACTATCGGCGGTTGGTGTGGATTTGGCGCATCGTTTCACTCTGACGGCGGCATGAGCGTTTGACATGGATTAACCAATGAACCGATCCGTTCCACTTCACAATAGCTCCTACGGTATTTCTTTAGTAGTGTTCTACAAGAACCACATATAAATGTTAAAACGTCGTTCGTTTTTATAGGTCCCGTGAGCTCAAGGGCCAAAGTGTATGGTGGCTTGAAATCATCGTGACAAAGAATCAAACGATGTTTGTTCTTTTTATCTATAAAATTATCTCCACATAGGCGACATACATCGTTAATGTTTTTTTGTGGCGTTTGGGATTGAGCCATTTCTGACAGCCTCTGAACGTCAAGAAGTACCGTCAAAATAATTTCCCCCCCGGCACTATTTTGCATGGACACCGCTGCTGCTTCCCGGGCTTAGCCCCGCCCTAGACGATTGTGATTGGTTTAAAGAAATAAAACAGGCCCGCCCAGTTTCCCAACGGATAGACGGCTCGAGGTAGCGTGGCTCCAGACCATTCTACTTGCTGTAGTTTGGTCTGGCTTTGCGAGACTACCCGACTACTAACAATGCTAGTGACGGAGCGTTCCACGGCATTGAGAAGACCCGTGTAATAAAGGCCTATAAATTGTCTGCTTATGGCATAGATATCCCCTCAAATTAGGCCAATAAAGCAATGATAACAAAAACAAAAAAAACACAAACGCTAAATCAAAGGCCCGACCCGACAATCAAAACCCTCATTGTTTAACATGAATTGGCTAAACAAATGACCACTGTAGCATATTTAAACACAATTGAAATTGTGCAGAGAATTATTTCCATTGGTCATTCTCAGTGGCGGCTGGCGATCAAACATGTTGGTGGGGCACAGTAATAGACAGGGGGTCTGAGGTTCTCCCCCCCCCCCCCCATAATTTTTTTGGAATTTAATAGATTTGATATCCTGTATTCTGGTGCATTTTGGGGATGGCCACTACCTATTTACCTGCTTTTCATTCAGATTCATAGCCTACATCCTGACTTGCAGGGCCTGGACAAGCTTACACTGCATATATAGACCTACTTCATGGCCATTCCACCAGCCATTGCTATACCCATTGTTGTTATTCTGATATTGAGACAAATCATGATCACTGTCCTATAGCGTCCATTTTTTGTGAGTCTCAATGTCTACTTCAAATGCAGTTAGAAATATGGGACAGTTGCTTCATTTTGTTTATATGCTACAGGCCGAAAGACTAAATTAATATGTAACTTACTTGCTCCTTTTAAGTATAACATTGCTTGGGGAGTCCAATTCCTCCACTGAAAAGGGTGGAAAGTGCTTACAACTCTCTGCTAGTTAGCGATCTATGACACTGTTGTTTTTCTTTGGTCGTCATGAAAAAAAACACACTGTCGTTTTAATCAAATGAAACACAAGGGGTAACACTGTCGTTTTAATCAAATGAAACATAAGGGGTAACACTCGTTTTTTATCGGTCGTCATGAATAAAACATAAGGGGTAACACTGTTGTTTTTGATCGGTCGTCATGAAAAAAAACACAAGGGGCAACACTGTTGTTTTTTATTGGTCGTCATGAAGAAAAACATAAGGGGTAACACTGTTGTCTTTGTCAAATAAAATATATGGGGTAACACTGTCGTTTTTTATCAGTCGTCATGAAAAAAACACAAGGGGTAACACTGTCGTTTTCTATTGGTCGTCATGAAAAAAACATAAGGGAAATAATAGAAATACACACATACATTTTAATGTCATGTATATCCTCTTTATTGATGATTGATTATTGTGTATTGTCATCGCCTCAGTGGTGCAGTGGAGTGTACTCTGCCTAACCCACTGGAGACCGCGGCTCAATTTCTGTGGAAAACACAATTTCTTTAATTTGAACCGTAATCCTTTCATGTCTATTGCATATATATTGTCATATATAACCACAGACATATTTAAATTATAGATCTCAGTGGGAAGTGGAGAGAGCTGTGAGCTAACCCCCTGGTGACCGGGGTTCAAGTCTGGTTGATGTCCTCTGTTGGAAGACTCTTATCTCTATTTCATGCGAATTATAAAATCAAGTGTAACCATTGTGTTGAGGTTATACCCTGTCTTGATGGTACCACTGTCGTTTTTTATTGGTCAACATGGAAAAAACTTGAGGGGTAACTGTCGTTTTTTATCGGCCGTCATGAAATAAACATAAGGGGTAACACTGTCGATATTCATCAAATAAAACATAGGGGGTAACACTGTTGTTTTTCTTTGGTCGTCATGTAGAAAAACAAAAGGGGTAACACTGTAGTTTTTTATTGGTCGTCATGAAAAAAACCACAAGGGATAAAAAACTGTAGTTTTTATTGTTCGTCATGAAAAAAACATAAGGGGTTACACTGTTGTTTTTTATAGGTCTTCATGAAAAAAAACATTAGGGGTAACACTGTCGAAATGTATTGAATAAAACATAGGGGGTAACACTGTCGTTTTTATCACATGAAACATGAGGGGTGACACTGTCGTTTTTCTTCGGTCGTCGTGAAAAAAAACATAAGGGGTAACACTGGCGTTTTTTATTGCTCGTCATGAAAAAAAACATATTTGAAAAAAAAAAGAAAATTGTCCTTGTCAAATAAAATATAAGGGGTAACACTGTTGTTTTTCATCAGTCATCATGGGACAATAACATAAGTGGTAACACTGTTGTTTTTATCAAATGAAACGTAAAGGCTAACACTGTCGTTTTTTATCTGTCGTCATGAAAAACCCATAGGGGGTAACACTGTCGAAATGTATTGAATAAAACATAAGGGGTAACACTGTCGTTTTTACCAAATGAAACATGAGGGGTAACACTGTCGTTTTTTATTGGTCGTCATGAAAAAAAACATAAGGGGTAACACTGTTGTTTTTTATTGGTCGTCATGAAAAAAAACACAAGGGCCGTCGGTGTGTGAATGTGAGGCAATATTGTAAAGCGCTTTGAATGGCCAATGGTTAGATATACTGCACTATATAAATGCAGTCCATTTACATCCATTTACAGTCCATAGGGGGTGACACTGTCGTTTTTACCAAATGAAACATGTCCTTTTTCTTTGGTCGTCATGAAAAAAACCATAAGGGGTAACACTGTAGTTTTTTATTGGTCGTCATGAAAAAAAACGTAAAGGGTAACACTTTTGTCTTTGTCAAATAAAATATAAGGGGTAACAGTGTCGTTTTTTATTGGTCGTCATGAAAAAAACCAAAAGGGAAATAATAGAAATACACACATACATTTTAATGTCATGTATATCCTCTTTATTGATGATTGATTATTGTGTATTTTCATCGCCTCAGTGGTGTGTATTCTGCCTAACCCACTGGAGACCGGGGCTCAATTTCTGAGGAAAACACAATATCTTTAAACGTAATGCTATTTCTATTTCATGCGAATTATAAAGTCAAGTATAACCATTGTGATGTGTTTATTCGGTGTCTCGATGGTGCATTGATAAGTTTGGAGGTTAACACTCTTAACAGCTCAGGTTCGGATCCCCGCAAAAACGTAGACTGGGGTACCACTGTCGTTTTTTATTGGTCAACATGGAAAAAACATGAGGGGTAACTGTCGTTTTTTATCGGCCGTCATGAAATGAACATAAGGGGTAACACTGTCGTTTTTATCAAATGATACATGAGGGGTAACACTGTTGATATTTATCAAATAAAACATAGGGGGTAACACTGTCCTTTTTTATCGGTCGTCATGAAAAAAACATAAGGGGTAACACTGTCGATATTTATCCATTAAAACATAGGGGGTAACATTGTCGTTTTTATCAAATGAAACATGAGGGGTGACACTGTTGTTTTTCTTTGGTCGTCATGAAAAAAACCATAAGGGGTAACACTGTTGTTTTTTATTGGTTTTAATGAAAAAAAACATAAGGGGTAACACTGTCGTTTTTATCAAATGAAACATGAGGGGTGACCCTGTCGTTTTTTATTGGTCGTCATGAAAAAAACCATAAGGGGTAACACTGTCGTTTTTATCAAATGATACATGAGGGGTAACACTGTCGATATTTATCAAATAAAACATAGGGGGCAACACTGTCCTTTTTTATCGGTCGTCATGAAAAAAAACATATGGGGTAACACTGTTGTTTTTTATCCATTAAAACATAGGGGGTAACATTGTAGTTTTTATCAAATGAAACATGAGGGGTGACATGTCCTTTTTCTTTGATCGTCATTAAAAAAACCATAAGGGGTTACACTGTTGTTTTTTATTGGTCGTCATGAAAAAAACATAAGGGGTAACACTCATTTTTTATTGGTCGTCATGAAAAAAAACATAAGGGGTAACACTGTTGATATTTATCAATTAAAAAATAGGGTGTATCACTGTCGTTTTTATCAAATGAAACATGAGGGGTGACACTGTTGTTTTTTTATTGGTCGTCATGAAAAAAACCATAAGGGGTAACACTGTTGTTTTTCATCAGTCATCATGGGAAAAAAACATAAGGGGTAACACTGTCGTTTTTATCAAAAGATACGTAAAGGGTAACACTGTCGTTCTTTATCTGTCGTCATGAAAAACCCATAAGGGGTAACACTGTCGAAATGTATCGAATAAAACATAGGGGGTAACACTGTCGTTTTTATCAAATGAAACATGAGGGGTGACACTTGTTTTTTATAAAGATAAAGATAACGATAAAGATAGACTTTATTGTCATTGTACCGTCACCTATACAACGAAATTGGGAAAATGTATTTATTGGTCTAAATGTTTATAATTTATAAATGTATTGGTCTAAATGAAAAAAAACATAAGGGGTAACAGTGTCGTTTTTTATTAGTCGTCATGAAAAAAAACATAAGGGGTAACACTGTTGTTTTTCATTGGTAGTCATGAAAAAAAACATAAGGGGTAACACTGTTGTCTTTGTCAAATAAAATATAAGGGGTAACACTGTCGTATTTTATTGGTCGTCATGAAAAAAAACATATTTGAAAAAAAGAAAAAATGTGTCCTTGTCAAATAATATATGAGGGGTAACACTGTTGTTTTTCATCAGTCATCATGGGAAAAAAACATAAGGGCTAACACTGTCGTTTTTATCAAATGAAACCTAAAGGGTAACACTGTATAGAATAGAATAGAATAGAAACACACGCGCACACACACACACACACACACACACACACACACACACACACACACACACACACACACACACACACACACACACACACACACACACACACACACACACACACACACACACACACACACACACACACACACACTCACACACACTCACACACACTCACACTCAGATGGATCCGACCGGGATTTCCGTTGCAATGGGTTTCCTCCATCAGCGACTTATACAATAAACAAATTATATTAAACAAAACCCCTCTTTCATTTTAAAATAATAGTATGCAAATATGTTAAATAGGCCTCCATCTTTGTTATACTTTTAAAATGTTCCTATATAGCCTATTTTATAGCTTACACACTGATATTTTAAAACAGGAATGGGAAATGCGAAATGCGAAATGCATCCTGGGATATTTATATGGAGTCAGTTTCCTGCCATAATTCAAACCTGAAAAAAAAAGTTTCAAAGGCTTGTAAGTCTGGGTTTGAAAACTCAACATCTTGTAAAAAAGGTTTTGCAACACTGAAAAAAGAGATTATAACCTGAAAAAAAATAAAACTAAAATTCAAACATCTGTAAACATGATTTTGTGTTCTATTTTATCTTCTTCATCATTTTCACCAACACATTTTCAAAGTTCAAACAATTTCACCAGCGCATTTGCAGAGTTTCAAATCTGGCACTGTTCTAACAGTGTATTTCATTGTTGCCCGGTTTTGAAACCTTGTGAATGGGATTCTGCCAACAGGTGTTCATACATTGAGAAATACGTTTTGAAAGGTTGAATATTTAGTTTTAAAAACTTGTAAAGGTGTACGTTTACGACATTGCAACGTATTTTTTCAGAACTGGCTTTTCAGCACTGACTTTTCAGAGATTTGACCACACAGGCGCAAGCTTTGAGTCACGTGAATATTGGCAGTGTTCTGACGCCACTCGTTTTGAAACTCCTGACAGTCGAATCTGAAAAAGAAAAAAACGTTCCTGGGGGCGGGACCATTTAGCTCTAAACCTATTGGTTGCTCTCGGCTGACGTACATTCCAATCACATGTGCCGTTCACCGGGCTGTGCGTGATTGACAGTGCTCTGCCGATGACACGAATAACAAGCGACTTTCGCGGTTGATTTTGATTTCCATTTTCTTGAACAAGAAGCTGTGTTCGAAATCGTTCCCTATTCCCTATATAGTGTACATGATATAGTGCACTATATAGGGAATAGGGAACGAGAATTCGGACACTACGCCTAACATTTCTAAACGTCATTTGCGTCAGTAAATGCGCCTGGTATTTGTGTGACGTGATGCGCCGACATCATCTAAACAAACCGGGCTGGAGGTTGTATTGATGTTGAATGTTACATTTCCTTGTTTAAGTTTTTTTAAATTAATTTTGAATGTTAAATCCCATATAAATTGTTGACATTTCTAAACACAAGCCGGAGACTCCATCATTAAATGTATTCGTTTTCGCGGTTATTCAGCTTCTTCTTCTCCCCTGGAAAAATACAACCGCATTGCATTGTGGTATACGGGAGTAACATGTAGGGAACATCGTATGTACCCTATTTTAAGTCCACTATATAGTGCCCTATATAGTGGACCACTGAGAATTCAAACACCCTACAAAATGGCGTGCACCCTATTTAGTGCACTACATCCATGATAGTGAACGATTTCGAACACAGCTAGTCTCATCTCCATAGGACGCGACTAGCAAGGACGCAGCCTTCACTTTGGGAAACAGCCATGGTTCCAAAAAATGGAAATCAAAATCAACCGCGAAAGTCGCTTGTTATTCGTGTCATCGGCAGAGCACTGTCAATCACGCACAGCCCGGTGAACGGCACATGTGATTGGAATGTACGTCAGCCGAGAGCAACCAATAGGTTTAGAGCTAAATGGTCCCGCCCCCAGGAACGTTTTTTTCTTTTTCAGATTCGACTGTCAGGAGTTTCAAAACGAGTGGCGTCAGAACACTGCCAATATTCACGTGACTCAAAGCTTGCGCCTGTGTGGTCAAATCTCTGAAAAGTCAGTGCTGAAAAGCCAGTTCTGAAAAAATACGTTGCAATGTCGTAAACGTACACCTTTACAAGTTTTTAAAAATAAATATTCAACCTTTCAAAACGTATTTCCTGTTTGCAGAATCCCATTTACAAGGTTTCAAAACCGGGCAACAATGAAATACACTGTTAGAACAGTGCCAGATTTGAAACTCTGCAAATGCGCTGGTGAAATTGTTTGAACTTTGAAAATGTGTTGGTGAAAATGATGAAGAAGATAAAATAGAACACAAAATCATGTTTACAGATGTTTGAATTTTATTTTTATTTTTTTTCAGGTTATAATCTCTTTTTTCAGTGTTGCAAAACCTTTTTTACAAGGTGTTGAGTTTTCAAACCCAGACTTACAAGCCTTTGAAACTTTTTTTTTCAGGTTTGAATTATGGCAGGAAACTGACTCCATATATTTAACGGCCCCAAGTCCACACCATGGACATATTGGGCTAGCCCCACCAGTAAGTAAAATAATCTCTGTCCACTTCAACAGAGAAACACTCTGAGCATGCACATTTTAATGTTTCAAGTCCAATACACATTGCATTGGGCTGGTGGGGCTAGAGCCCCTCTTGCCCCTCCAGACGAACTAAGCCGGAAGAAGCAAGCCAGGGTCGACTAAAAATTAAATAAAAGCGCCGAATTTATTATTTTATAGAATTTTATAAAAATATATATATATATAAAAAAAAATATATATTCTATTTTTTATATATTTCCTTTTTTTCATTTTCATTTTCTTTTCTTTTTTTCTTGTGAGATTAGCGACTTGCCCCTAATGACCAGTCGCCACTGGTCATTCTGACCTGGGACATTTAGAATTGTCGGTCCTCCACATTTTTTTCCGGTCATTGACCGGTAATAACCGAAAACGGAAACTCAGCTATAAACCGGCCTAACTTTCACCGTCAACACCGAACCCCTTCATCTTCGCACGGCTGTCAACATCCGAAACATACGCTAGTTAGATTTTCTCAAACAGCAGTTTCAAGTACGGGTAGCATAGATCTAACGTTAGCCAAGTGGGGGCTCCATGATTGCTAAATCGAATGAGAGAGGTTAAGCCATCAGTCCAGAGGAAAAACTCAGCATTTGTTTAAGGTAAATCCGCAAATATAATTATAAAAAGCCTACGAAATCAGACGTATGTCTCGTAGCTTCTTTTACTGCTAGTAACAAGCAGGTAGTAGGTTACCTAGCTACAGGTCTAATGTAAGCCGTTTCTCAATTCCTAGCACGCGTACTACGGACTCGATGACTTGCAAGCACGTACTTGGCAAGTCCGTACTTCAAGCACAGACTTGCGAGCACGCGAGTACGTACCTGCAATTGGAACAGCAGCGGACTCGATGACGTCACCACCTCTGCTCGTCCATTCAAAGTTCAAAGTTCAAAGTACTTTATTTGTCATTGCCATAAAGACAACGAGACAGTAGAGGCAACCAGACTTACACAGCTAAATAATAATAAATAACAATTAATAAATAGATTCATAAATATCATTCATAAAATAATAATAAAAATAATGAAAGCAATATATCTCCATATCTCCATGTTAAGGTGCATCAAGTATTAGAGTGCAGTCCATGGGGGGCAGGGAGGGCTGGGCCGGGGTTGGGGGGAGATGAAGGGGGGTGGGGAGTGGGGTGGTCAAGCTGTTGAGGAGCCTTATTGCACAGGGATAGAAGCTCTTTGCCATCCTGGAGGTGCGTGCCTTTTTTGATCTGAACCTTTTCCCTGACGGGAGTAACAGGAACAGATGATGGGCAGGATGAGAAGGGTCTGTGAGGATGCGTTTAGAGCGCTGCAGGCAACGGGAGGAGGAGATGGACAAGATGTCGGGCAGCTCTACTCCAATGATCCTTCCCGCTGTTTTAATCAGCCTCTGGATGGCTGCCTGCTCCGCCTTTGTACAGCCGAGTCAGCTGTTCTGTCGGCCCGGTAGACGGTGCGGCCTGCTAGCTGGATAGCTGCGTCTGGTGTGGTGCTGTCTAACCACGTCTCGGTGAAGATCATGCAGCAGCAGCGAGTCAAAGTCCTCTGTGCTGTGAGTCGAAGTCTAATCTCGTCCAGTTTATTCCGTATTGAGCGAACATTGGCTAGGAAGATTGAAGGAAGCGGTGGTTTGGATGGGTTAGCCTTTAGCCGAGCTCGTACACCGGCCCGCTTTCCTCGCTTCTGCTTCCGCTCACAGCGTCTCCTCTGCCGGCCTGTTGAGGCAGAGCTTTCGCTGGCTAATCTGCGGATCTCGGGAGGGATGGATATCTCGCTTGACAGTCGATGTACATCACGATTTATGAGGAGCTCAGCACGGCTATACTGTTTTGCCAGTGGAGGGCACATTAGTGTTAAAAAACAAAAAACGATTAAAAAACAAAAACGTTTAGCCTGGAGAGCTGTGTATCCATCGCCATGGCAACCCAAGTAAACAATTACACTAAAACTAAAATAAAACTATAACTAAACTATTACTAACAAAAATCTATGGTCAGGAGACCCCCAAGATGATTGCGTGGCAACAACTTCACAATTAAACTTAAATTAAACTAAGACTACAACTAAACATTTACTAACAAAACCTAAAAGTCTGGAGAGCCCCAAGCCGCTGCGTGTGTACGCGCCGCCATGGAGACGGACTCTAGTCCATTAACTGTGCTACGGCATCATTTAGGCATATACTACTGAACAATATAAACAAATGATATAAAACAAAATCCCAGCCTCTTTCATTTTCAAATAGTATGTAAATATTCTGAATGAATAAAAATTGAAAAGATATGCGTGTCCTGTCATGTGTATGAGCTATACACACACAACTTTATATATATATATATATTTATATATTATCTTATATTATTATTATTATTATTATTATTATTATTATATTATATAAATATATATATAAGTTAAGAGTAACTTAAGCTACAGTTGTGCGTCTTCTCGATATTGTCCGCCATCGTACTGCTGCGAGTGCGAAATGCATCCTGGGATTTATAGCGGTTGCAAGCGGTTGCAAGCATAGGTTGCAAGTACACACGAGCCACCTCCGATGCATGCTCGGTGAAACGGCGAGATCGAGCCATGGACATATTAAGGATCGAGCACGCATCAAGAACACTTCCGGGTTTTACGACAGTACTCGCTTGATGCGTGCTTCGAATTGGAACAGTGCTCGGGCAACGACTGATGACGTTTCACGAGTCCACGAGCACACGAGCACGGACAAGCAGTGTTGGGCGTAACGCGTTGCAAAAGTAACGCGTTACCGTAATATATTACATTTAGGCAGTAACCGAGTAATATAACGCATTACTAACTATATTTCGGTAATATTATTACAGTTACTGAGTCCGGTAACGCGTTACAGTCATGGACATAATAAAGGATGGACCACGGACTGGAAAGTGGCCGCCCATTCATTCATATAAAAACTGCTCAGTGGCGCAGGGTAACATACAGGAGCGATTTGCTTCCGCGTTATGGGGCCAAGACACGTGGCCTAGTCCGTGACATACCGGATGCAGAAATATAGAACGCATGCGTGCCCATCCCCCCACTCCGGTCCAACAACAATATAAAATGATACCGTAATGCACCTGTTCTTTGTCTTTGGATCTTTTGAATAAATGGATCAATACATGATGAATCACAATGATCGCAAGCAGAGGACCGTGAGAGTTATTGAGCAGCAGATGAACCAGTCCAAAAATCGGACACGTTAACGGAGCACTGAACTAGGCCCTCTCGGATGCCATTTGTTTCACTACGACTCCTTTCAGCTGCACACCCCTCTTCCCCAGCGAGATAACGGCTAATAAAACGCTTGAGGTGGCGTTTTGAGGACATGGCATTTAAGGTAATTATGAGCCTTTGATTGATATCCAGACATTTTTTGCGGAGACACATTCCTGTTCCCCACTTGTATTGGAGTGAACGGAGATATCTACTTCTGGGTCCCATGATTTGAGGGACCCGTCCACAGCCCGCTTAAACAGCTGCAATACCAGGCTTGGCCGCTGAGCACTGGTGGATTGCGGAAGTATGCAGTGTTCCTGGGGGCTTGGTTACAATCCGAGCCACACAAACTCCAGCCCTTGTTTGGCTGTATATTTTGTCTATTAAGACTTTGTTGTTTGGTCCTAACCAAAACATTAATAGGCTCTAAGCATAAGTTCCTTGTAAAGTCTCTGTGGGACTGAAATGTTGAATGTGTTTCATTATTTATGCTGTTCTCATGCTCTTTTTTATTACTGCTACTTACTGCTATTTCAGGGCAGGATATATGCTCGGGTTCTAAAATACTTACAAAACATGCCCTGTCTGGTGGCTGTTAGACGTCATTCTTGAAGTGCACTTTTATTTTATTATTGAAATAGTATAAACTATTAACATGTTTGATTTCATGGGAATCCAACTTTTTTGTTAAATGTTTGTGTGGCTGCACTTTAACTCAGGAGCTAATAAATGAGGCATAGAAAAAGAGTTTGTGTCTTGTCGTGTAAAGGTTTTGGTTGTTTAATTATTCTATATCATAACATTATTGTAATTCAGCTATTCATGGTACACACTACATGCAGATGCAGTATAGACCTCATTAGACTTTAATGTTTGCCCCCCCCATCCGCCTTGTCCTGAATGTTGATTTTGGTGAAAGTAATAAGTAACTTATTACTTATTACTCTACACAGAAGGTAATATTGTAAAGAAACTTATTACTTTCAAATGCAAGTAACTAGTAATATGAAATATATTACATTTTGGAAGTAACTTGCCCAACACTGCGCACAAGTACGCGAATTGAGAAACGGCCTTAGTTGTCTTCCATCTGTTTTCCTAGTGACGTAAGTCCTCGTTCATTGGTCAGCTGTCAAAAAACTGCCTGACGTCGGGTGCTTTTTCCTGGCGAGTTGAACTTTTCCCAACTTGAAAACCACCAAGAGCAGTAAAAAAAACCCGCTGGCAGCTTTGTTTTTAAAAGCACCCAGGATTTGTTTACAAATGCACTCTCTATCATAGGAATATAATGTAAAACATCCACTCGCACCTGGAAAAAAAAACTGCCTGTGTGAACACGCCCTCAAAAATCAACATATAATTACAGTCCAGTTCACAAACAAATGCAAACAAGTTCACAAAAGAAAAGCGTCTTGTTAATTCAAGTTTAACAGTTTGTATATAAATGTAACAACATCCAAATACATTTTTGATGAAAATTGCCAATATTTTTTTAATTAATATATTTATGGATTTATATTACATTTATTTAAAACAAGGCACATTTGTGTGTGAATCATAAATGTGTTTGTGAAACTTATTTTTGTTTATTGATTTATTTTACATTTACACATACCGATATCCATTTCTGTGTGCACTGAAATGTATTTGTGAGAAGAGAGTAATTTATATATAAATCACAAAATACATTTGTGAATCCTTCTCTGTGCATTCATTATTAATGAGACTGTTCTGACCCCATAGTGAACGGCCAAATATTTTGGTAGTAGGCCTATTGTAAAACGGAAAGCAATACATTCTCATTACCATGTCAGGGAATTGAGATTCACATTCTTCTATGTATATTGTATATTTATACTGTATTCGTCTTTTCAGTCTTAAAACACACAACAGTAAAATGAAACAGACAGCATGAATATATAGTTTAGATTTCGTTTTTACAAAAATCTCGATTGGGGCCATCCCACCTGGTGCCCTACTGTGACCCACTTATAGGGGTCACAACCCTCCGATTAGCAACCCCTGGTTCTAGATGCACAGTTGGCTCCTAGCTCTAGCAGCATTCAAAAGATGAATCGCCTCTCACAACACATCTCTCAGCCACAAACTTGCGGTTTACTATATTGATTATCCGGTTGGGAGTCGTACACATCAGAGGAGGACGGGGTAAACATCGACTACAGCCGAGTGAGTGCCGGAGATCACACAGCACAGTAAATTATTTGGAAGTAAACAAGACGGGAAACAAGCCTCTCGGGTGCCACGAGGACGCTGGCAGCGGCCGTGTGGTTGGAGAGACTGAGCTTCAGTCATCTGCGCTTGGTTTTGTGGAGGAGGCTCGCTTCTTTTCATGTGTGGCCTAGTCACCATGTGACAGACAGATGGGGCTGAAGCTGAGCAGAAGTCAACCCAGACACGAGTTGCTCACGCACACTCACACAATGAAGACATACCAGAGCCCAATGATGGGCCCCTATAAACCAGGAGACTTTGAGAGTTTATATGCTTCTGGTTATATTCCCCAAAACATCATTTTACTTTGTTCTTGCTGTTACACGTTCACCGCTTAAATACCTTTCTTTTTTTTGCTATCCTATAACTGGTTTCTTTGAAAGGCCTACAAAAACGACGAGTGGGACTAGTTCAATCGCTCCTTAAAACAAAACGTTGTTCATCCTCTGTAAGTGGCACTCCTGCTGTCTTTCAATGTTTTTCATTTGACCGTGACACCAGGAAACCCTAAAGAGCCTTCAATAATGCAACACCAGTGTTGGGATTCAAGCAGCGTAAAAGTCTGTAACGTTCCTACCGGAGTACCCGGGCCCCCGGCCGTCACCTGATCGTCTCCCATTCAACCGCACGGGTGTCGTATTCAACTAGGTCAACGCCTGGTTTTCAGGCTACCAACATGCGTTTGTTACCCATGCATCGGCCGGGGCCAGCGCTGAGCAACGGTCTGGGAAAGAACACATATAAATGAGTCAGCTGGCTCACCCTGTGTGCTGCATGTCTGCCCTTTTCCACAGAGTGATGTGGTGCACGGGAGTCGCTCCGGGTGTCTTAATCTCCAGATCGCCCGGGGGATTCCCCGCCGAGAGAGCCCATCAGAGAGGACAGAAGCTGTAATGTAAGTCGGGAGGAGCCAGGGTAGGCCTCCATCCCCCCCGCCAGCGTTACCTCCCACCTGCCAGCACTGACCTCCACCTGATCTCAGCCCTGGAATGACAGACACAAGGCCTAGAAAAGAGCAATGAAGTGTGAGGAGCACTAATCTCTGGATGAACAATGCGCACAAAGGCGCCCACATGCACGCCAAAACGCTATGAACTCTGATGGAAGTTCACTCTGCTGTACGTGCATAATTCATACATTGTGTTGTGTTGAGAGCTCTGACTTTAATGGATTAACCCAAAAATATTTATAGATTATGTGATCATGATGACTACTCCATGTCAGCCTAGTACAGCCCTACACAACATTTACACAATAAGAAACCACTAGGCAATATTTAACCTACCATATCGTTAATCATATGACCCTAACTATAAATTAAATCTATAAATCTTTAAATTAAATCTAGTGATGTTAGGGACATCAAAGTTCACTTGAAGAGGAGTCGCTGACCCTTTTGATAAGAGCTGTGTTTTTCAGGTACTGCAGGTGGTACGGGGATTTTATCCTGAAATAGAAACATTTACAATGTTCAAAACTAGAAAATGCATTTCCTGCAGAAAATCCTCTGAGTACGGTAGTGCAAAGTGAGGTTGAAACTGTTTTAATAAGTGTCAAATAATTTCAAAAGTGTAAATGGAGTAAAATAATGTAAACATGCATACCATTTAATAAATGTAAGATGGTTGCAAACAAATAAAGTGAAGAGTTAAACAAATATCTTAAAAAATGGAAAATAAAAAAGCCCAAGATTCCAAGCTAAATATGGTTATTATGTTAGTATTATGGCTTGTTATGACTTCAAAAATAGGGTTGCTTTGTGCATTCCATCATATGTTTCCCATTGAGTGATTTCCATTGTATATATAAACAGTAGGAGCGTAAGCAGGGTTTCTGACTTTTCCACTGCTGGCCGTCTTACAGTACGAGGTGTGTATCCAGGGGCCTTGGCACGCTGCTCAGCCGCTGTGGGTGTAGTCATGTTTCTTACAGTTTGCATGAGGTGATCCGCTTAATGTCTTGATGACTTTATGAATTCAGTGGTACCCCTAAAGTCAAAGGTTGGGAACCACTGCACTAGGGAACGGATTGACAGCCCCCTCTAACCTTATGACCTCAGCACAGACAGGGGGGGGGGGGGTTCAAGGCTATTCAAGTGGTGACGGTATTAGTCATTTAAACACACAGAGAAAACCCCTGAAGCTGAACTCCGTGTGCCTTGGTCGCTGATGTAATGGCACAGCAATAGGTTGAGGGCTGAGAGAGGGAGATTAATGTACATTCTGAAACCCAATCAGATAAAAGTGCCACATTAGGAACACAGGAATAAAGCAGTGATTGCATAAATATTAAACAAGAACAAATAGAGGAATGTAACATTCCGATCAATGACCGGAAACACAGACGTCAGAAAGTGTGATCCATGGAATGACACATTAATCATTATTAAAGCCTCAAGTAAATAAGCTCTGTGTGCAAAGTGCAGCTTTGATTTACTTGAGGCTCTACAGAGTCTCTGAAAGCATTTTTGGAAACTGAAAATCTAACACAAACATAAAGACCATGAATCACATGGCATATCTAGTTGGCGTTGTCGTCAAGAGAAGGACTTACTGTGTTATGTACCATCATTCCAACCTAAGCTGAATGCTGACTGCCTGAGAAGAATTTTATATTCTGCTTTTCATTTAGAAAGAGACTCGTGGAAAGTTTAGATAGTCATCCAAACTTGGTCACTTCAACAGAAGAATTCCTTCTGACTCAACACGGATCGGCTCGTAAAAGCCAAATAACTTATTCAATAATCCTTTTGGCAGGACAAAAGTTGCTGCTGAACAAAAACATGTTCAATAGATAAGGTGGTATTTATTTTGCCATCTAAAGGATCAGCACTATGTATGTTTTGACATCCTAAATCTGTTGTTCACCATTAGCTGTCATATTATTATAAATTGAAAATAAACAGTGATGTTAATATGGTATAATATAAAAAATGGTTGTTTGTCTTACCATCCTAATACAATTGACAATGCATACAATGTATCTTAATCAAGCTAGTCGGCTATCGTTTTCCTGCTTGTGTGCTCTTATAAGCTCATTTAAACCTCAAACACAAACACACATGCTTGTGGTTTAGAGTTTGTGCAGTTTCTCCTTCCAGGCATCTGCTGTGGTCGAACATTTCAGAACAAAATATACTTTTTGTGTCTGCAGACATCTGTTCCTTCTTGAAGGACAAAGACTTTGTCGTGGAGAAAAGGTGTGTTTAAATTAAACCTGAGCGCTTAAACTCTTCGTTGTGTCACTCTTGTCTACAGTGGCGTTGTGCCCATGGCTTCTTACACCGCCATGACGGCTCCCACAGGACCGTCTGGTGGAATGAAATGAGTGGTAGCCCAGCACTCCACCCTGACACACTACTGTTCTTGACCGGCAGCGGAAAGAATGAAGCCATACACACCATGCCACTGTTTCTGTCTGTGGAGAAACAACGTCTCTCTCAGACACACACGCACGTAGGCCAAAACACACAAGTTCAACCACACATGTTCACACACAAACACATATATGTGAACACACACAAGCTCACATAAACACACACACACACACACACACACACACGTTCACACGCAAGCAGACACATACGCAGACACACACACACACAATCACACACACACACACACACACACAAACACACACGTTTACACTCAATCACACACATGCTCACACATACGCAGACACACACACACAAACACACACGTTTACACTCAATCACACACATGCTCACACATACGCAGACACACACTCACACACACACAGACAAATCTTGTTCCAAGTCCACATCCTTAAATGTTTTTGTTAATATCCCCTCATCTGGAAGAAATGTGCCATGTGGACGTGTGACATTTTTCTAATTAGGAGCAGTAAGGACGAGTGGGGATATGAGGGGAGAGAGGGGCAGCCTTGGGTCTCTGATCCACTCATTCGCTCTGGCTCCTGCTGTGTTAATTCAAGCTCGGTGTGAGTGTGTATGTTTTCCCACTGGCCTACTGAACCCTTTCATCTCATTCCACCGCTGAAACTCAGGCAGGGTGGTTGGGGGGATACTACCAAAAAGGAATGTTAGACGCAATGTACGACGCAACTTAACACACAGTTATTAACAGAGTTAAACCTGAATTGTGAGCTCATAGAATGCCCAGACGGTCGGTGGTATCACTAAGTCGGCATAGGACTACTGTATGGGCCAAACTAATGCCTGGTACTTTGAACTTACACAGCTGGCCCGGTGGAATTTAAGCAATGGTCAGATAATAAAAGGCACACAGTCATCTGTTTGTCTGAAAACAAACCAGGTTACAGAACGTTCATAGGTCACAATACAGAAATGACACCATTGAGCTATTCTAACCCTATTAACCCTATTACTTCAATAGGTCTAAGTGTATTACTAGACCTACCAAGTAACCTGATGTTAATGATACAAAGTTTCTTAAGAGGGAGACTAGATTGGCCTACAGTAACAAATGAGTAGATTAAGAGTTAGTTTGCTGCTGTATTTCAGAAAAACAGGAGATATTAATGGGCTTCTATCCTGTGGGACTATAATAAAAACTCATTGCAGAGCTGAAAGGTGTGAAAGCGTTGTTATAATTGAATAGACCTACAGTCAGTAGACCTGTTATTGAGGTCCACCGCCCACACACCCAATGGCAGACACAGCAGCTGTGCCCCTGCCTGCGGCCTGGCGGAGAGCTCCGTCTCCCCGGGGACCAGCCCTCGAGACCGCGTAGCACTCTGGCAGCCACCCCTCGTTGGAAACCGCCGCACGCGCGCCGCTCATTGTGTTGACCGCGAAGAGGTAATGATGGTTTCAGATGTTTTCCCCTACTGAACTTGTTCAAAGGTCGCCGGTCAAACCCTACCATGTATTTAAGGTTCCTCTAATCTTATTTCATAGCTTTAGGCAAAAAGCTATTTTTTTCTGTTTTGGTCCCATCCCATGACCCTCATGTTGAACGGACATTTGACCAGCTGTTACAAATTTGTAGGCTTTGTAGCCTAAGTTTATTATGATGATTGGGTTATCTCTAACTTTTGGATAGAGGAGGATGGCTACAGCCGACATACAACATAGGTGGAGGCCAAACTGATGAGCTTACATTCGTCTTGTGGAAAATAAAGTCTGCCAGTGTTAACAGTACACACAGATTTCGCATTTCGCTCTAGCCTAAAGCAAGCTTCTTCAGACAAGACAGCCATGGTTTGAAGGCTATGACGTCACTTAAGCATTCTCCGACACGAGACAAAAATAACTACATAATGTAATGAATCCCTTGCAAAGCTATGGTAGAAATGAATCAAATTAAATATTTGTACAATAGTGATGGAATAAAAGCACTGTCAAGCAGGTTTTTGTTTAGATTGCAGGCTAGATATAATGCACTGTAGGTCTTAGGAATGTGCGTTTCCAAACGTTTTTTCTAAGGTAGGCTTACACTTCCAGTGTCAACTGGAAACCAGGAATGCATGCTTCTACACGTCATTACCCTTAAAGAAAAAAATGCCGGACCCACTGCTACTGAATCAGATATAACGCATATCATCCCTTCCAATGATGTCGAGACAGAACATTGGAGGCTTACCTCGTTTATTACTAAACGTGGTGTCATCAGCTTGAGATATTTTCAGTTTCACAATATATGCGTGACTCAAGATCACCTGGAGATTATTATTTTAAAATCGCATGACCTAAACCTATGGACTTAACCTGTATAGTAGCCCACTGCCACCTACAGGTCACCAAACAAAACAGCGTTCACACGTTATGACGACCTTATTTAGATGTTATGATCTCAAATAGAATACAAAGGAGAAGGAAATTGCCTTATTTAAAGATTTATTCGTTTATAATACAGGGTTTTAGGCAGACCACATTGCATTAAGTTGTTTATTTTTTTACATGTATTTATATTGAGCTAAATTTCATAGCAGTAACATTGGTTGACATTTACACAAACCAAAACACACTCGATGGAAGGAATCAAACGTCATGGACTCACGTCTGTAGGCCTACTCCCCGTGTACTGCCTCTAAGACGAACTCCCATTTCCTTCTGTAATACATGCACCCACCTACCCACATGTACACAAACACATACATGTATAAGCAGGCGCACACGCTCACACACGCACACAAACAAATATATATATTCACCTATAGACCAGATACAAATTTATATTTTAAAATTTCAATATTAATGACATTACTGTATTCCACGATAAAAGGCAAACAATATATAAAGACGGTATCCAAATCAAGAAGGCGAAACACCACGAAAATGTCGTCCTTCTTTCCTATGAGTGGGAGGGATCCCGTCTCAAGTGTCCAGCAGAGGGCCTCATACTACATAACGTCATCGTCACACTTTTCACTGCGCTAAACTGGACCGTCAATCAGGCTCCTTCGAGCCTCCCTCTGGACAGGGGGGGGGGGGGGGGGGGGGGCGAGGGACGGTCTCCTGCCGAGCAGAAACGACAGAGGACCAAAGACTGCACTCGATCTTGGACGTAGCGCCTGTGACGTCACACTTCGGTTTCTAAATGGGACGTTTTGAAGGAGAGGCCTACAATTTATGTCACCTCGGGAAATGTGAATCAAAATGAATACTGGGAACGAGGGATTTCTTGGGGGGGAATTTAGCAAATGGAGTAAATCATGTGAAGGCTAATTTGGGGTGTGTCCAACTGCTGGGCAGAGGACATTTCTAACCTGCAGTAACATGTTACTCGCTTCACACTACTGAACAGTTCTAGAAAAGAATGGTGAAAGGTGTTAAACCTCTCATATTTGTTGTACTTTTTTTTAACCATTAACCATTTTGCAATAGAGGAAATGCATCTCTTGGGGCTCTTACCAAATATGGAAAACACTTGACAGTTTAGAGGTTGTTTCTTTACCCATAGACCACCAATTAACCAGAATTCTTTTTGCAACTGCAATGAGCACATCCATTAAAAGGAAGGCTGGTGCATTGGCGTCAACAGCATGTTTGAATGGCTGCAGCTTGGCAGACTAGCACAGTCTGGTCTGTACAGTCAAGGTGAGTGCAAACCACTTCGCATGAGCGCACAAATAAACAACAAACAAGGCCATTCAACAAGCCTAGGCCATGTCCGAAATACCAAAAAGGCAAAGTCCTCATTAATCTGCCCGCCACCCTACCCTTATAAGAGCTTTCTGGCTAGGCATTGCAATACTCTTGAAAGCTGACGTCTACTCTTCTCTAAAGTGTGGGGGGAGGGGGTCCCCAACATGCATCACTCACAGGCAATACAACAAAGGGAAGGAAATCTGAATTGCAACTCTATTTCCTTCAACCCGGGAGCAACAGCTTTGTCTCCATTCCAGTTCTCCTGAAAGTGTCCAGGTCCCTTTTCCTGGAGCTCATCAATGTTCATATGGAACAGGTCCATTTGAATGGAGGTCCTCATAAACGTTGAGTTAGTTTTCCATCGGTCAACTGCCAGGTGCCAGTTTAAGGTGATGAATCGGATAAAGACACACCACTTGTGATGTGGAGAAAATAATGACACATTTTCATCATGGTGGACGCCGGCTGGGTCTATAGATAAAAATGGCACATATTCTAAAAAAGGATTAATGATGGCGCACAGGAGAAAATCAGATGACGACTATACAGAAAGAAAAAAAAAAATACATCACACACTTCAGAGTAACTCAGTTAAGTACAATGAGAAGTTTAACACCATGCTGTAAGACCCAAAGAAGAAAAAGAAGAAACCGCATCCAACGAGTATTGAGGGATTAGTCCATTCATCCTGAACGCAACTCCTACTCCCATCGCAGGGCAGAGCGCTGCAGAGTCTGTTTGAGTCAATGTGACTGGGTTACACAGGCACCACAGAACATGTCCAGGCCAGGTCCAACAGTCCTCATGTTGGAATATTTCGAGCTTAAACAACGAACGGGGAGTGAACCCTAAACTCATCTGTTTTTTCCATCCCCATAAATAATTATTTTCAACTTTTTTATTATTTTTTTTTAAATGGATTTGCTTTGTAAATTTCATTCTATTTCACAAAAAAAAATTACAATGATGAGTTATACATCTATGTTGAAGTTAACTCTCGTCAGTTAGCTACCAACCCCTTCCACACATTCTAATGGCCATCTGCGAGCTTGCATTTTCAGTTTAAATGTAGAGATGGCCGAGTTTAAGATTTGCATTTTCTGTATCATACTTCTTCAAGAACGAAAAGAGCAAGAGTTTGAAACAGTAAATGTTTCAGTTGGAGTTTGGAAGGGTTTTGGGAGGGCATATTGGCACTGAAGAGGAAAAAAATAAAGGAGAAGGAAAATTGAAGGTATCAGATGAGGAGTCACTGACATTCCTCAACGCGACTTCCTGTGATCATCCCCGATCCACCATGGCTGACAGGAAGACGGGCAGAGGAAGAGAAGTGAGGGGGAGGGGGGAGACCAGGTAGGACAGGGCGCCCTCTGCTCCGCTTACAGGAGGAGACAGCAGTTGCTCTCAGTGGTTTTCTCCCGGTTCCTTTGACCTGCCGGGTAAAGGACGGCACAAAGGGAATATTTGAGAAAAGAACGGCAACAAAAAAAGATTCAATCAACAAATGTCAGAACAAGCGGCGAAATGCCGTCAGTTGTTGCGAGCGATGGAGACCCCGCCCATAGCAGGAGGAGGTGGAACGGGGGGGTGGAACCAACAGACCAGGGGCGGAGTAAAACAAAAGGAAAAGATCTCACCATGGGAGTTGGGTTCCGGAAGAGTTTCCCTAGCAACCAAGTGCATGACAGTTGTTCGTCCTGGGGGTAGCTTCAGAGCTTTTGGAAAGCAAACAGAAATATAACTATTATTAATATTTATACAATATCCTGTGCACAAAGTTGTATTGTTTCAGGTATTTCCTTCTTACACATAGACACACACACAATCGCAAACTAGTGTAACTGAACCTTTTTCTGTCTGAAGAAGAGATTATATTTGTTTGTGCTCCTATTTCTAAATGGACCAATCAAAACCCAACAGAGTCCTGCTTTGCACCCAAATGAAGCCACCCTCAAAAATATATCATCATGAAGTTCATATACATGGAGCTTGAAATCAGATGCTAAATGGGACGTTGTTCAGTATTTGTGGGACGGCCTGCCTCGTACCTCCAAGAGTCACGTTGCCATGGAGAAACCTTCCTTGGAAGATGAGGCGCAGGATGCTTGGGCTGCTCACCTGCTCCTCCTCCCAGCCTGCCAACCACAGTGTTCAAGCCGCTGGTTACACAGTGTCTACCGCTCTCCTCTGAGTCTCAATCTCACCGCGAGGTTAAGTATGTGCTGGTCAGCTTAGGTAAAGGTGAGGTTATTTTTATTTTTTTTCTTAGACAGAAGCACTCAAGGTTAGAGACTGGAGTACACGGATTAGAAAGAAAAAAACATTGGCGGGGTGAAAGGTAGTGTCAAGTGTGTCTGAGTTGGTGATTGGCTGGGTCACTGTTATAGACTGCAGCCAATGAATAAACAAAGACGTTCAATCTGTGAGCACTCTAGCACACCAGGACAACGGGACAGTGTCTAGGCGTGACTCTAGCCTCGCTTGTAAAGGTGAGGTTATGAGAGATGAGAGATGAGGGGAGGTCAGATGAGGCGGGATAAGATGAGGTGAACTAAGGATGATATGAATTGGGACTAAGGGATTTGATAAAACATACTTTAGAAACAGTGAGCATAGTCAATATTTGATGGATTAATAGTTTCATTAAATTGCAAAAGGCTATTGAAAATATAAAATCACACTCACTGATTTTTATAGTATCATGCCTATAATTCTGTAGTCCTCTAGTAAAATTAACCCCACAATATAAAGTAGGACGATATTTAAAGAAGGTATTGCTAATATTAAGGCCAGGAACAGTCTTAAATTACCAGTGGTGTGAAAACATTGATAACTCTGGCTGTCAACTTCCCTTAACCCCAAAACGGGTGTAGACTTACCGGCAGGCCAGTTGTCAAACACATGCTTGGCAATGTCTGTGGCTGAGTCGTTCGGCGAGAAAGTGAAGTCTTCCGTCTTCCCACTCACAAGGATGAGGCGAAGGTTCACCTGGGACAGAAAGGCGGAAGAGAAAGGCATCACGGTTAACCACCAAAAAAAAAAAAACACTTCACGCAGACGGCACTGAAAAGAGAAAAGTTCTACTCCATTCAATAGAAGGGGTCCCCTCGGTTTCCCGCTCACCTCGATTAGAGTGAGGAGACCTTCACGGGGCTGTGGAGAGGCGGGCATTCCTGCCTAATTAGATTAACCCAGAGACTCTTCCCTGCCCTTTGAATGGGTTGCTTCCTCAGCAAGGGTCTACTCTGAAGTGAGCCCCTACAGCTTGCGGCAGCCCAGGATAGGGGTGTGGTTCAGGCAGGAAGGAATGGGGGTGGGGGGCACCAGGCCTTCAATTCCTGGGGGCCAGGGGGTTCCTATCTGGGCTGTTGGCTTAATGCGATAACCGCAGGTGTCCTAGACTGCCCCAGGGCCATGTTATTACATTTAAGTGGCAAAAGCATTGCCCAAGGGTGTGTGTGTGTGTGTGTGTGTGTGTGTGTGTGTGTGTGTGTGTGTGTGTGTGTGTGTGTGTGTGTGTGTGTGTGTGTGTGTGTGTGTGTGTGTGTGTGTGTGTGTGTGTGTGAATAAAAGGCGGGAGCTTACATCCTCTTATTCTTTAAGCAGCTGTGACAAATAAATCTCTTTCAAAGACAAAATAACAGCATTGAATACAACCTCTAACAGAGAGGCATGGAAAACCTGGCAAGTGCTGCTTACTTGGCAGATCTCTGCTTATGGCCTTGTTGATATATTCACGTATTCAATAAAACAATTCAGCAACTGGCCTAGGAGCATCGGCAATACAACAAAGATTAGGAGACGTGTGACAATGTAAAGGCTCTCACATATCACATCATCATCCCACATCTGTGCACATCAACTAAAGATAAATGCCTCAATGTAAACTAACTTCTAGATAAAGGAAACATGATGGTAGAGAGAAAGAGAACTAAAATCACAGAAGGGAAATGAGGTAATGAAAGCAGATGCTAATGCAGCACGTGTTCTGCATTAAGATCATTTTGTTAACTATAAAAGTACTGTAGGATCTATCAAATAAATCATTGTTGATAAATAAAGTAACCCAACTGTTAGTCCTTATAAATCGGGGCTGGTTACACACAATATGGGTTATGATCGTGCTACAGGCCTTTAGACCCAATTTTTTCCCCCAACTTTGTTCATAATCCACTGGGCGAGAACAAAGAGGATCCATGTGGCGTGATGTCAGGACCTGGGTGACCACCCCACACCCTGATCTGTATACAAACACAATCCCCCCCCTCTCTGGCTCCCTTCCCCCCAGTCCTGAACTGCATTACATCCATAGGGGGTTACAAATGCCCCACATTAACAGCCCTCCCATAGTGGACAAAACAACTCAAATCTGCCCCACTGTTGATGGTAACATGACACGTCAGGAGGACTATCCCCACCATGGTCCAATCCAGTGGAAGACAACAAGCATCTGAATCCCTTCAAACTCCTCTGACCCCTTCATGACAACATGTCCACAACAACAACAACAACACCCCGCTTTATCTTTGTGGTGATCCAAAATCCTCAAACCATCTTTCGCCACTTGATATGATAGAGGATAATGTAACTACATGTCCTCCTAGCTTTATAATGGAACTACAACTACATATAAGTCCTACCTCTCCATACATGCATGACTATAATATACGACAAAATGTTTTCGCATTTTTATATCATATTTCAATAATGACAATGGAGACTTAAACAATGAAAGTGCATACCCCTACAGCTGCCATTGTTATTTTATGAAGATAACAATAACTTGTGAAGATTAATAAAACAAAACGCATCCGTAGTAGCTCAGAAGCACAACATTCTGTGTTATTACACTAGTTAGAATAACACAGGAGATCTCACACAACCCTCTCCATTCACAAGGTAGGTGAGAATCAGAGCTCAGAGGGGAGAAGGTAACAGGGTGCAAATCAATTGTGCCAACACCTTGAAAGGAAAGTAGGGCAACGTTTCAATTGGGATTAGACAGATGGTGTTCGCAGAAACAACGGTCCATGGTCTAGTTAAGTATTTGTGCACGATTGCTAATCCATGTCCACCCACTCTTAACGCCCAAAAAATAATTAGTAAATAAATAAATATGTATGTAAACGGTCGCCATGCCAATCATACATCAACCTCATGCATCCGCCACCTGCATAGCAAGGACGCAATATCAGACGTAGCGAACAGCTAAGTCCGATTTGTCTCAAATAGAAATGACACTCACCATATCGAGATCAACTTGAGAGGTCATGGTTTAGGAGGATCGCGGCTTCAGATGTTGAAACAGAAGGGATTTGCTTGAAGTGGTGGAGATGGGGCCAGTGCCCTGGCACAAACAACGCACAGTTCTGAGACCGCTTCCCACAGCCTGGCACCATATGCAGAGTGTGGTGGTTATGTTCTACTGTTGACACAATATCAGAATTGACAGTGGTCTTAATAATAACAGCTAAATGTGATTTTCCAGAAACATAGCAGCTAATAAAACGACTGAAACCAGCTATTGAACCTGTATGGGGTTCAATAGATGGGACTAAATAACAGCAGCACGGCGGATGTTGCTGCAGCGAACAGCAACCTTTACGTTTTCCAAAATGCACAATTTCACTGCAATGTCACTATGTTGGCGGATCTTTAGCAAATGGATTCCCGCAAACGAAATGCATGCGTCTACACAAAACATGTTAAAAGCGAACCCTTATTTTTTTTTGCATTAAGCACTATGATCTTGCAAACAGGAGGGTAAAAGAGCAGAAAGCTTACTTTAACATTAGCCACATTAGCTAGCGCATAGGCTAACAAACGTTAGCTGGTTCACTACGGTAAGGTCCGATTAGAAGTTGCGATGCCGTTTTTCGACGTAACCGGTTTCCAAAAGAAAGGCTGAAGTATAGCATTTAGTTTAACGGTCAATCGACTAAGGGAGTCCTTAATTCACAAATATCGAATATATATGGCGAAGCTAACTGTGGGTACCGTAGGCTAATGGACGAGAATACGCCGGATGTCAGCTGGTAGTAAACACAGCAAATTACTCCCTAGTGCATCTGGGAGATGCAGTTCTAATCTCAATGCATCATTCATTTAATTAGAATGAATAAACTATGCGTAAATCCCTACCCATTATCAAATATGACTTGATATTAATAATAAAAAATTGTTTAAAAATAATGAATTCATCAACAATTAAAATGGAAACCTTTAAGCAAATGCACATTTATTAAAACAGTAGGCCTACTATATCACAATACATTCATAGAACTAGCTTTGATAAATATTTGGATACATTTTAGGATATTGGGAGTACATACATTTTAGGATATTCTTGTAGGTCGTAGGCTATTTTCAACCGTGTGTGTGTGTGTGTGTGTGTGTGTGTGTGTGTGTGTGTGTGTGTGTGTGTGTGTGTGTGTGTGTGTGTAGTATGTGTGTGTAGTATGTGTGTGTGTGCGCACGAGTGTGCGTGTGTGTGTGTGCGCGAGTGCATGCGTGTTTGTGTGTGTGTGTGTGTGTGTGTAATGCTCAATCAAGAGTCTATACAAACAACTACAAACAACCTATACTTCTATGGAGGTTTTCTGTGTTTCTCTGCTTGGCTCTCCTCTTGCCTCTGCATTTCTTCAGTTGAGAGGGGCTTTGAGGTCCCAACTCCTCCAAACTTTGCTGAGCTGTTCCTGATTCCATAGGTGAAGTAGATAGCAAAGCCTAGAGAATGAACCGAGACAAAGAGCGGAAACCCATAACAATGATTCATTTCTTCCAAAAAAATTATATATTATAGATGCACCAAATAACATAGTCCCACCAACTGCAATCCACACTGCAAGTGGAATCCAACTGTTCAGCTGCATCATGAGAGCGACGTTAAGGAAGATGCTGATCAGTGGCAAAACAGGCACCAGTGGTACCTATCAGCGAAACACACACAGATATTACGATTTAGAGGATAAATAATGTCAATATAAATAAAGAGAATAATTTCTCAAAAGATCAGATTTTGTTCAACAGAAAAACAAATGGCTGGTTGCAGTGAAATTGGTAATGAACAGTAAAAAGCAAATGAAAAGGAAAATGACAAGGAAGTTGAAGCCTACCTTGAACGAGTATACCTCTACGGTCTGAGGCTGCCGCCAAATGATGAGCAGGCACAGTAATGATAGTAGGGTCAGAATGGCACAATTAGCAACCACTGAATACTGGCCCAGCACCAACTCATTCCAGCATATTCCCAGAACTGAGCAAAGAATGAGGACCAAACCTACTATAGGGAATAAGGAAATATGGACATGTTAGAAAGAGTACTTATTTCTTTATCTTACACGATTATTATATCATCATGATAGAACTGAACCAATCAATAATGAATATTTTTCACAGGCCAGTAATCTGCTATTGCTAAGTATCAGTGTAATCCAAAATCCAGGAGCTGTCATTATTGATTTATTTATTTAAACTCTAAAATTCAACTGTGGTCCAGTTTAACATTTTGATTGGACCATGATTATGAAAACCCAATGATTAGGTCTACGATCTACAAAAGGATATGAGGCTTGGAAACCTTACACAGGACAGCAGTGGTGCCGTAAGCAATGCTCCCTGATAGGTTGGTGGGGATTTCCGTCTTGGGTCGCAGCAGTCTCATTGGTGTGAATGCCTCCACAAGCTCTTTAACGGGTTCCTTCCCCTCACGGTGAATCTTTTGATCACTGCCCGCCTCAGCCAACGTCCGTGTCTTGAGGCCATCATCCGGAATACTAGGCTGGTACCTGAAACCAAAATAGCAACGAGAACCTCCACTTTACTATTTTGCTATTATTGTACACTGTGGACTTTGGAGTTACAACCTACAACCTTTTGGGTTACATCCCAGAACCTTTGGGATTCATGTTAAGAAACACTACCACTACAAACATCATGATATATGGTAGTACATATAGATACCATCATATATAGATAACCACATAGGACTAACCTGAGAACAAGCACACAAAGAGCCACCACTGTATAGGCTAGCAGAGTCCCTATTGACATCAGGTCCACCAGAACATCCAGGTCAAAGAGCAGCGCCATGGGAGCTGCAATGGCAGAAACAGTTCCCTCACAATTCACTGGGGTTCGGAGCTCTGCGAGACTTGTAATATGAGGTCAAAGGTTTGAGCGGAATAAAAACATTATATAGCCTATAGGAAGCGTCCTAGTTCATATAACTTGAACTCCTCTCACCTGCCACCACACCGGATATTACTGTGGCCAGCAAAGGCGTCTTGGTTTTCTCACAAATTTGCGAGAGGAAGCTGAATATCAGGCCGTCAGATGCCATAGCATGGATCACACGTGGCAAGGGGAGCATGCATCCGAGCAAACTGAGGACCAGAATCAAACAGACTGAAGCATTAACAGAAGCTAGTTCGGTCTCTGATTAGTATTATAGAAACAGAAAGTTACCCCGTCACATGGGCCATTAGTCGTCATCCTAATGTAAATAAATGACTTATTAACCTGCAGATGTGGTCTCATTTGTTTCTCATAATGTATGTGCGAAGTGGGTGTCTGAGAAGGCAAAGGGGTGGGCCAGGTTCAGCCTGAGGACCTTTTTAACGGGTCTCTATCTATCGGCAACATTAGACAACAGTTAAAAAATGAAAGAGATTCCACTGGTGGAATGCCCAAAAGCTAGAGCGTGATAACTAAAAAAATGTTAAATTGTGATAGTGCATTGACGTGTAATGAGATGAGAATGGACGCTGGCTTAAGAAAATATCGGTTGCTTGTGTCTTCTTGGCCTTTGTACCTTGTTGAAAGGGCGCACAGGGAGCCCACAGCTACCACATAGCGGCCGTGTGCCAGGTCCACAAAGTCGAAGGCTTTGGGCAGGGGGGTCTGCGTGTCTAGGAGGTAGTAGGGCATCATCAGGGTGAGGGCTGTAGACACCCCAGAGTAGGCCACGAAACAGCAGAGCAGTGAAGCCACGATGCTGATGGGGATGGACTGCCTGGGGTTCAGGGCCTCTTCAGCTGTCGGTGAAAGAAAAGCACGTCTTTTAGCCTGAGCCATCACCGAAGGGCACTTATACTTTAAAGGATGTTGAACCGTCCGACCTGAAGCAGCGATGCAGTCGAAGCCAACAAAGGCGTAGAAGCACGTCGCTGCCCCAGACAGGATTCCACGGATGCCAAATGGAGCAAAACCACCGAGGCCGAATCCCTTCTCAATAAGTCTAGATTTAGTATTGACACAGAGCACATATTTAATGCATTGGGTGAAATTCAGGTAGCTTGCGCCTTAGTAGTTTTGTTGTTCAGTGACCGTATTGTCTCACTCTGGGTCTGTAAAATTGGTGGCATTGATGTAGTCGTCCAGAGTAAGGCTCCAATTTGCTCGGTCTCCCTTCACCAAGCCCGCGACGAACACAAACCCCAGCACCGTCACGTTGATCCCCGTGAAGATCTTGCCCATCAGTGCCGACTCGCTCACGCCAAATGACAGCAGTGCTGCGTGGGTGTTAACACTCAGACAAAGCCAAACAGACCTTCTGGCTCTGCTGAGATATTCATCACATTAAGAAATGCCAATGCTATGACTAACTACATCAGTACTTAGTCATTTATTAGCAGACACTTTTATCCAAAGCGACTTGAGTGATTTTACATACAGCTACATTAAGGAGCACCTAGGGGTAAGACAGCTTGCTCAAGGATGCAAACAGGTAGGTGCTTTGAGAAGTGGGAGAGGATTGGACCCATCAACTTCTGGTTGGCAATCACACAACCCATACCCACTACACTATCCTGCCTCCTGCTGTGATCTAAGCATCTCAAAATGTCAGAATCAACTCACTATACTGTTTAGCGTATACCAAATAATAATAATATCCCAATAACATCAATCAAGGTGTTGCCTTACCTGTGACCAGAACGATTAACAGCACAGCCAGTATGTCAGGGTATTCAGAGAACATAGTCCCGGAAAGGTTTATCGGAATGTAGTTTTTGATCCACTGTGAGATAGCCAGGCCTACCAGGTTATCAAATGTCAAGCTCCAGGCTCGTGCAACACTGGCAGTGGCTAGGGAGAGGAACATGAAAAGAGATGAAAGATGAAGAAAATAACACAGGAAGTTCCTGAGGTCATGTTTGATAACCTTCCCATACTCATGTATGCTATTCCAATCATATAATGGACAAGTCATAGATTAGGTATTAGGATTTGAATGTTGTCTCTAAACTATGTAGTAACATTATTTAAGCAACATGAACATTGTGTGTTTGAAAACTGGCTGAAACATCGGTAAAATACCAATTGAATATTTCCCCCCACGCCACCGGCTTCGTGTGTGACTCACCGATGATGTAGGACAAAATGAGGACCCAGCCAACGATGAAAGCCCAAATCTCCCCCACTGTCACGTAGCAATACACATAGGCTGAGCCAGCTCTGGGCACACGGGCACCGAACTCAGCGTAACACAAGCCCGCCAGGATGGAAGAGACGGCCGCTATCAAGAAGCACAGCGCAATGGCCGGCCCTGCCTTCTCTTTGGCCACCTCCCCACAGAGCACGTAGACCCCTGCACCCAGGGTGGCGCCCACCCCGAGAGAGATGAGGTCCAGGGTGGTCAGGCACCGGGCAAACTGGGAGCCCACCTGCCGGTTGTCCAGGGGGATCCGACGCAGCAGCATCTTGCCCCAGCACACCAGTCGTCTGTCCGTCATGACTCAGGGACGGGGACGGGGACGCTTCTACACCTGTGAGATGAAAGGAACCTTTGCAGCGTGAATAGAATGCTAATGGCTGAGACGTTACATAGCACACAATATGTTGATAGACATAAACATGCATATGTGTCTGTGTGTGTAAAATGTGAATGGTAATTACATCCTCTGTTTACTGTCAGTTTGGTTTTCCCAGGAATGGTCAGAATTCTCCCTTTGTTTAATAGAGAAGAAAGAAAACAGGACCACTATGGGACTTCAATGCTTTTCTTTTAAAATAAATGAAAGGAAAAAAGTCTTACATCACATGAGTGTTACTATGTGAAAGGGTATACCATGTGTGAATGACATGAAAGCTAAAGCCTTATTCTGAAAACCCATCAGCCAACACCTTGGGGCTACGCAGATGTGCTTTGCTAAGGAAAGAAAGAGCATGATTTGTTTTCCATCTTTTGAGCCAAGAAGAGCTGTCTCCATGGTAACCTCACTTCAGCTTCTCTAAATGACCCGATCTGATGCATCAGGATCTGGTAGCTAGCTATTTGTCAGTTGCTGTCACTGAAAGCCAGTGTGAATTAGGATGATGATCAGTTGATTCCTGACTGGATTATATCCTTCAAGTCTTTCTAAATTGTCACATTTTAGAACAAATATATATTAAGGATAGCCTCCATCTAAAGCTTGAACATATAATCCTATTTCATATCCATATTTATGTTAACTATTTACCCTCCCTTTTCCTATTACATAGTAAATTATTTCTTCCCAAAACACCTGTCTGCCAGCGATAAGATGATCATGTATGGCATTATATAGTTTGGGTACACCCGAACTAAATTGGATTTGATTTAACCTGAAAAGGCTCTATGCATTCCCAAGCTTCTCTCAAATCTATACATTTAACCATTAAGAGGTCAACTTGAGAGAATCAAAACAAGACAGTAATTTCACCACACACACACACACACACACACACACACACACACACACACACACACACACACACACACACACACACACACACACACACACACACACACACACACACACACACACACACAGGATAGCATACCTTGACTGGATGAGCAATAGTCTGTGCTGAGGATGTGGTGGATGCCTGACAACAGCCACATGTAACCAGCAAACCCAAAGAAAGGCTGATGAGGTTCAGACGTCACAGCATATGACCCCCCCCCCCCACCCCCCCCCTACCAAACATTACAAGGGTTTTTGTACAAATCATTCGAAAAGGAAGGCCGGCTCTTTCAGTGAAAACGGACGCTATTTTGGTTTTACTGGTAGGTTATAATGAGCTTATGAAACATGGAAGAATCGTTCACTGTTGTAATTAGTCCAAAAATATATGAATGGTGTAAAAAGTTATTTTGTGTTACGTTTTTTGTGTTGGGCTAAATAAGTAGCCCACAACGAGATTATCGTCAATGTTAATATAAAAAAATGACTCATAGGACATCATGAAATCGAAGGTTAAATATTCTTTATTGCTATCTTTTAATTAAATGCTATTTTCTTGCAAAACCAAACAGCTCGATGCAAAGGACGATTTCCTTCAGATTAGTCTTGATCTTTGGACAATATTTTACGCTATTTGATCGCCGATATTAATATTCAGATAAGTGAAAAAGTATTCAATGTGTGAACCAGACTAAACTGAAATCGGCTCTCAATGAGCAAGCTATAGAAATTAGGAAGCAAGCAGAAAGGTGTCATCGACTCATGACAAGCGCGTCATCAGTTAAAGACACAGCTGCACACCGAGTCAAGCAAGGCCATTCAAATATATTGGAAACAGGCCAATAGATTATTATAAAGTATCAGTGTCTCAATTTGGGCCAAAGACTGAATAAAACACAATAGTGAACATTGTTTATCTTAATTTAGGTTAAACGTATTGGTAACAGCTAATCCTTACTTAAAATGCGATAAGTTGGTGGGTGTCTAAAGAAAACTGTTACATAATGTATTACTGCTCTGGCAACCTGTTTACGCTCGTACAGTCACATGACTGACTTCATTTCCCAACAGCCCAGGTTGCGCAGGCGCAGATCAGTTTGTCTGACAGTGGTAAACAGACGTCAGAAGGGAGTCTTCGCCTCGAGTAAAAACAAAACAAAACAAAACAAATCAAAAAGATGTTGGATGAATATGCCTTCGGAGATCGGAAATGACAGGAAGTCGTTGAAAACTCACTCGTCAGTGAACCTGAGTGCCAGAGAGGATTTACCGGATCGTTTTACAGACTTTTTTTCACGGATTATAAACTCTGAAACTGCCGGATCTTCCCAGCTAGGTGGCTATCGGGCTGTTTTCAAAGGGCGGCGAGTTTGCCGACAGAAGACGTGGGACCTAAAAATCTCGGGAAACCTTGAGGAAGTCGACCCTGGCGTTTATTAAACGGTCCCGCGCTCCAAGAATCAGCATTGTTGGGCCGGGTCGGGGGATTGGCGTGTACCGTGAGCATCGTGTGCCGCGTCGCAGCGTCGACCAACATGGCAGATGGTGACATGCGCCTACCCACAATGTGTTGGAGCGTGCAGACCTGAACCCTCAAACTACGGACTTTACTACATACATATTTTTACTCAATATATATATTTTTTGTATTTGTAGGACTTGCAAGGAACTTTTACGAATGCTTTCCGTGTTATTTAACTGAGCTTGTGCGTTTGTAAAACTCTTATTTATCTGGCGAACCCGATGAATATAGGCCATAGACGCGGTAAACAGCGTACATTTACTATTAGTAAATAGTCAGTTCCCTGCATTATTGAACTAATCTATTACACCCCATTTGAACGTGAACATCTGACTGGCATTTATATTCTAAGAAGGTGTGTTTGTGGATTTGATTCGGTTTTGGTGTCATTTCAGGAGCGAGAGGCGATTTTAGCGGGTGTTGCATAGACATCGCGTTGTTTACAACTGGAGAAGGAGGATCTCCGCTCCTCTGTAACGGTGATCTGTTGATATACCTTTGTTGATCGCATTGCTATACAGTAAAAGTATTTCTGGATATGTTTAAATACGTATCGTGCGATAGATAATAATACTTAACATAATAATTAATTAAATATAGCCACACGTGGTACGGAATAGGTTTGAAAGTGTTTCAATTCGTTTTATTTACACAAATTATCAGCATAAAATAAAAATAAATAAGACAAACACCACGCATTAAATGTGTAGATCATGTTAATCGGGTGTGACAGATTTTAAACTCAGATTATTTCAGATATAGCATTTTCGTAACCGTAAATAATATAACGGTAGAAGTGACATTTTTATTATAATTATTATGTGAGTTTTATCATAATTTTATTGTTTTGGTACAACTCTTTTCCTTTGTTCTTGTAATCAGACAAAGGAATTCTCATCTCAGCTCTATGAAACCCGAAGGTTTATGATAGTTACTATTAAGGAGATTATTTGGTTTCCCTAATCTCCAAACTCAGGATTAACAGAGGCTATTGGTGTATCCAGATTATTGCGTCTCTTTTCTGGGCCTACTGTTTACCCCCTAGTACTTGGGACATATTGTTTCAATACTCACAAGTTGTTGACTTTGCAACAATCGCATTTGGCCAATTGGAGTTCAACTATATTTATTTATCTTATATTGCTCACTCTTCACCATGGAGGACTCATCGGTAACCCCCATCGACCCAGATTTTGAACCTAAGAGCAGACCGAGGTCATGCACATGGCCGCTCCCGAGACCCGACATCTCAGCTGTCAAGCCAGAGGGGGCAGACGGCTCAGAGTCCGCTGCTGGAACCCCTCCCGCCGAGGAAGATAAACACGAGTCCCAGCCAATCACATCCGAGCCCGAGAAAGTTGCGGCCGCTGAGGGAGGTGTCGGGGTGGGGGTGGGCGGGGCGACACCCCGAAAAGGCTCATCCAGGCGCAATGCATGGGGCAACCAGTCGTACGCAGACCTCATCAGTCAGGCCATTGAAAACTCCCCCGAGAAGCGGCTCACCCTGGCACAGATCTACGACTGGATGGTGAAGACTGTGCCTTACTTCAAAGACAAAGGGGACAGCAACAGTTCTGCAGGATGGAAGGTGCGTATATAAAGTATACTGTTTTGTTAAGAAGTCAAGTCTCTGGTGGGAATAAATATTTAGCCGTTTCAAGTACTGCACAAACACTTTGTATAAATATAAACTAGGTTGCGTGAGTCACAGGCCGTAATGTTGTCCGAAATAAATAGAATTAGATCAGGTTTAGCTTCATGCCTTTGGTTTGGTAATCGATACACCCCCAAATTCTGTGGTTGAAAAATAAATCCGCTCGGAAGACCCTAGTCATTTAACATCGCCCTGTTTGTGTCCTCTCTCTCTTCTCCAGAACTCCATCCGCCACAACCTCTCACTCCACAACAAGTTCCTGAAGGTGCACAACGAGTCCACGGGGAAGTCCTCCTGGTGGATGCTCAACCCCGAGGGCGGCAAGATGGGCAAGGCGCCGCGGCGTCGCGCCGCCTCCATGGACAACAGCAGCAAGCTGCTGAAGAGCCGCATGCGCGCCAAGCAGACCAAGAAGCTGGCGGGCGCGGCGGCCCTCGGGGGCGCGCCGGGGGCCCTGCAGGGCGAGGGCCCGGCGGGGTCCGGGGGCGGCGACAGCCCCAACTCCTCCCAGCAGTTCGGCAAGTGGGGGGTGAGCAGTGGCAGCCCGTCGTCCCGCGGCAGCCTGGACGAGCCCGACATCTGGACCAGCTTCCGGCCGCGCACCAGCTCCAACGCCAGCACGCTGAGCGGGCGGCTGTCGCCCATCGCGCCGGGCCAGGAGGAGGAGGAGGACCTGCCCGAGGAGGGGCTCCTGGGGGGGTACTCGAGCGGCGGCCTGCCCCAGACCCTCGCCGAGACCCTGATGGAGGAGCTGGACCTGATCGACGGCCTGACGCTGATGACGAGCCACGCGGGCGGCGGCGGGGCCAGCCCCAGCCCGGCGCCGGCCGCCGCCCCGACCCCGCTGCCCTCGGCCTCCACCCTGCTGCCCCGCGGCACCGGCTTCCACTCCTTCTGCCAGCTGCCGCAGAGCCCCGGCCACGCCAGCGCCGCGCAGCCCATCCCCTCCCCCCGCGGGGCCGGCAACACCAAGCCCGCAAACTTTGGCAACTCCCTCTTCAACCCCATGCCCAGCCCCGGGTCCCGCGGGTCGGGCCACTACGGGAGCCACGTGCCGTCCAGCCTGGAGGCCCTGCTCACCTCGGACTCCCCTCCCCCCGCAGACATCCTGATGACCCAGGTGGACCCCCTCGTGGCCGGGCCGGGGGGCCTGGGACTGATGGGTCTGGGCAGGCCCAAGCCCAACCAGCTTCTCCTGGGCAAAGGCCTGGAGCCCAACAGTGGGGGCCCTATGGGCCTGCAGGCCCAGCTACAGCCTCAGCACCACATCCACCAGCAACAACAACAACAATCACAACAACACCAACAACAACACCAGCAACAGCAACAACACCAGCAACAACAGCAACAACAACAACACCAGCAGCAACAACAACACCAGCATCAGCAGCAGCAGCAGCTTCTCTCTCAGATGGGTCGGGAGATGATCCTCTCTGGCATGGGCCAGGACCTTCCCCAGCTCTCCCCTCTAAAGGCGCAGCATAGCCCGGGGCCCGCCGGGGGACCCCACCACGGAGGGACCATGTCCTCCCTGGCCAGCCCCGGCGTGGGTCTGCAGGGCTTCGGTCAGTTCGGCCCGCCCTCCTGCTTCCTGCCCAGCCAGGACCGGCTGCCCACCGACCTGGACATCGAGATGTTCACCGAGAACCTGGACTGCGACGTGGACTACATCATCAACAGCGACCTCATGGACGCGGAGGGCATCGACTTCAACTTTGACCCCATCATGCCGGGGGGCCAGGGCTACGGGGGCCCTGCCACCACGCAGAGCTCCTCCCACACATGGGTGCCCAGCTAAGCGGGCCGCCCCTCCCCCCCCGTTGCCACGACAGCCAGGTACGGCGTTCTCTCTCTCTGGCCAGCTTTGGCCAAAAATTTCTGTGGTTAACTTTGAACACATCCTTTTTTCTCTCTCCACTGCAACTGAAATGTCCTTTCCTCCTCAGGGAACGAAGCCCAATCACAAAGATGACCTCAAAACAAAACTCTACAAACTCAAGTGGTGCATTCCCCTCCATGTACGCAGATGCAGATCTGTTTTTCAAAAGCCGCTGTTTATTTTGGACGCAAAGACAAAAACCAGACCTCAACCACATCATGTGCCAAGACACAAGGGGGGGAGGGGGAGGGGGAGTTAGACTTCTATGCACAGCTTTTTATTATATAACCTGCAGACAGTACTTCTTCGACGATGTGACACCCAAGTATGTATAGCTTCAGGGCGGGAGGCCGCACATGCAGCCTGAAAGAAACGGCCAGTTGACCTCACAGAACCACACTTTCAAGACCTATTTCTCTCACGTGAAATGCCGGGCCATGGAAAAATTGAAAATAGGAAATAAATTAAATATAACGGATAAGGATTTGGAAACATTGCGAGCACTTCTGCAAACGCTGTCCTCAAAATAACCAATCTAGGGGGGGGGAGGGCTCTGAAGAGGGGAAAGTATTTTCTGGAAAGCCGAGCGTTCGCCCTTCGGCTGTGCTCGGACCACCGGTACGAGCGGTGGTCACCGAGAGGTACGAAACGTGTGATTCTTGCTTTTGATTTGTTTTTTCTCACTGAAAATGTTGTGATTTGAACAAGTGGATATGATGAATTTGCGGTTTGGGCTTTCTTGATTGTGTGTTCAAAGTGACACAGAAACCACAGAGGCGCAGTTTCACTAACAAAATGAAGAAATGTGTTTTTTAACTCATACCTGGGGCATTCAAGCGTAAATCTATGTTGGCAGCGTAATGGTAGAAAAGGTGTTATGTTTGTCTAAAAATGGCCTATGATTTTGTTTTAGATTTGTTTTCCGAGAGTTTGTGCATTTTTTTAAGCACTTAACATTTCCTGTATTTCGTGAGACTCGTACACAGGGACCCTAGCAGACTGTTCCACTTAGAGCCTAAGTCCCGCCCCTTCCGCTGTCCCAAATTTCACCTTATTTTGGAAAAAATATCACAGTCAATGGCGTTATGACGTCACAAACACAACTTTTGGGTGTGTAGTCTTTCTCATTGCGTATCTTGTACTTCCGTCGTTCTACGAATTGAAAAAGATCAGAAAACGTGTAATTCATAACACAATTCAAACAGGATCAGACAATGATGAGTCTTTGGCCGTCGACTACAGGACACATTTCCTCCGAAATGGGGGCCAGTGGACGGGGCTTGACTTGGGCTCTATGTTAGGTTCAACTCTTAAGAAAATGTGTAAAGGCGGTTAGGTTTGTTTTGTAGCCATTGTACATGTCACAGTATGCAGATTAATGAGACCTAATTAAGATCTCGAATGAAAACTTAAAAGATATTTTCTTGAAGGGTTGTCATATTTAAGTTTTCCTGGCATATTGTCTGTATCCCTTTAAATCGGGGATGATGATTTTTAATGTGAGATTATAATCTCACATATTAAGCTTTTGTTAAACAGTACTAATAGTCCTTTTGGATAAATTAATACTGTGTGAAAACTATGAAAAACAGAATATATTTCACTATAGTTTTTAATATACAGTTTAGATGGACGTAATTAATTAAATGATATGAATATATTACTAATCAGAGGCAAAGGTTTTTTATATTCGGAGAAAGCATTTTCAGATAATTTTTAACGGTCATTTTCTACACTTATTTTTGTAAATGTTGAGATGCATGTAGATTTTAACCAAAGGAACACTAACATGTGCATGGCAGTTCAGGAGTGGGACACAGTAAACCTCAGCTAAGGCAGGCTTCGCTTAGTAGGCTATGCCTCCTTTAAGAAATGTCACCTTTACAATTAAAATGAAATCACACGAAGGCCTACCTGGCCATCGTTAGTTATCAATTGTATGCCTCAAAGTTCACGGCCTCTTGCCACTTCTAAAATCGAGTAAAACAAAAGAAATATGGCGAGAGTTTAACTTATGTCAGATGGTCATCTCACCGGAGACGCGATGCAACGATTCACTCTCAGGAACCGAATCCTGTGCACTGGACTGCTCAGAGATAATCACAGGATTATTAAAGTATTTATTTTACATTGTGGGACTTTTAAATGTTCCAAACAACTGGAAAAGCAACCGCTCTTATTTTGCTCACTTTCTGGGGCCCTATGTGATTTTTAATTGACACACACAAAAAGTTTATCTGAAATTAATTTTAGATTATGAAGTTGTACTTTGATATACAAAGAGCTCACTAAGCAATGTACACAGAGACTATCCCTTAATGTTTGACTGCCAACATTGAACACTATAGCATGTAGCTAGCAAGATTAACTTGTATAATTTCTTTGTTACCCCACCTAATCTTTGTGCATTGTGTTAGCCTTAACGTTTGTATTTAACTTGTGCATAACCGGTGAAGGTAATTTCATGTCAACTCTTTGTTTGCTTTGTTTTTTTATGTTTGTTTATCGGAATTTTCACCAGAAAGTTATCCCTTTTTCCTTCTATATTCATACAATTTCTATATTCATACATTTTCAGTAGCTATGTCAATATGTTAGAATCAATTTTTCATTTTTTTGACTCTTCTTGAACTGGTGCTAGAGGTCATTGATTGTTTCACTGGGTGCATATTTACATCTAATCAGGGCCTGTACGTAATCAGTGTATGATAAGGACCGTATTGCCCTGAAAGTGAGCCTACAACAAACATTGCTTTTTCCGTGTATGTATATTACCAAAATATAAAAGAAAACGGGCTATTCCCACAATGATCAATTATTGGTTAAGGGGAGGGTATATATATAAATATCTAAAAATATTTTTGGACTAGCTAAAATACATGCTCTTAAGAACCAGTTGTTTTCGGTTATAAACTACTGTGTATATATAAAAAAAATGCGGCCATTAAAAATCTAATTGATATCTGGAATTAGCAGTATTTGGTAAACTATAGGCAATTCACCCCGCTGCTGGCTCCTTATAACCCAAACAATGGTGGTTTTTCCTTTGTAATTCCCTCTCCAATTAAAGTTTATTTTCCCCTTTGGTTTACTCTTAACCTTGTTATATTGTAGCCCTTAGTATGTTTTATTAACTGAAATTGCCCCATTTGATGCAGTATTTTAGCATTTGGATCAGGTTCATCATATTTTCCAATTGGGGATTTTGGGCCTGGGTTGTGCTTAAGCCAACGTTTATTATTATAAATAATTAGACTTTCTATTCTGCTCCCCAAACTATCTTTTCACTTTGTTATCCTCATACAATTTAAGTTAACAGCTCTGACCTTTGGAAAATAAATATTTTTTTAATCCATTTGGGCAAATGCATTTTTGGTTTGTACTTTAGTTGACTTACCAGTTGAAATCCATCATGGTTGATATGATGATGGCAGACGCCATGGACACCGGCAGGTGGATACTGAGCAGCTACGCCTGTCTGCCGTTAGAGGGCGCTGTTAAATAATGATGCAGGTGGTGTTGCATTTCGTGTGGGTCACTGTCAGTCAAATATCAAATCAGCCATTAACTGTTATCTTAATGAAAGTGGATACATAGAAAATATCTAAACACGGTACTTTCACACGACTGTCAGGAATTTACTTTTGTTATCGTTTTTCAATAATTTTCTTAAAAGGTATGAAGAGATAACTTGAATAAAACACACATTTGTTTCATATAACATCTTTATAGAAAACATGTCAAGTTTAAAATAAAAAACTTTTTTTGTCTTTTCACTTGTTCATCATTGCTTTGAGTTTCATTTACTGAACAACTGTAACATCCATCTGTGTCGTAGGCTCTTTGTGTCACTGGGAGATTGTAAGTGTCTGTCACAAACGTGTGTATACCGTCTTAACAATGTAAGGAAAAGGCATCCTCCAACATTAATCAAGGTCTATGGTTCTTGGAAGCAGTTCCCATCAAGACAGTGCCACCAGTAGTTCCAGGTGGTGGCTCCAGTACCTTGTAAACCACCAGCGATGGCAGTTGTATGATGAAAAAGCTTGTATTCGGCCCCTGAAGCGGTTAAAATCCTTCTGTCGCTCACCACTTCAGATTAGCCTGAAGGCACCTGGGTTGCAGCGCGTTGGCATTTCTCGATATGCTAGGTGAGGATTCAGCAAAACAAGCAGGATTTAGCAGCAAACCCGGAAAGAATAGAACAATCCTATTCCAACATGTATGTCACTCCAACATTTGTAAAAAAAAAAAGAAAAGAAAAGAAAAACGACAAAACAATGAGAATACTTTGAGTTTTAGTTTGCACATAGTCTGCTTGGAAAAAAGTAGAGAATGATTTGATTAGAAACTGTTTATAAAAACAGCTCACCAAATACAAAGTCTGCAATAGCTGTCAGCTTAAAAGTTGTCAATTAGTAGTAACCAATGCAGATGTTTAATTTTCTAACAGAAGTATATTCAGTGATGACCGGAGATGTACTCAATGTTGAGTTGCAGTTTCTTTTTAAACACTATGGAGACGAAATACTCCTTCATTTGACAACTGCCCAAGTGTGACTTCATTACAACAGACACTAATATCTCAGCTTATTCATCTCAATACCACAGAGGGTATCTTCTCAGTTTAAAAATAGTACTGTAAAATTGTGCAGTACCGTGTAAAACAGCCGAGTGGTTGAACTGGGCTTAGTTGGTGATTTAATAAATCAGCTATCAAATTTTCTTAAGAGAAGAACGATAACTGCAAGTTGTTTTGAAGGATAAAATCGACCAATTGGATGCGTCTTACAGTGAATGGCTGTGAGAACCGCAAGCCAGGGGGGTAGTTTCTACAGTTTCATTTCATCATAAATATATAAAGTTAAAAAAGTGCTTATTTAAAGAAACTATAGTGAATTGATATCATTCACCAGTGTCACTTTTGGCATTTGTTCCTGGCCAGTATTTGTGTCGCCGAAAAAAAAAGGGTATGAATATACCCATTGTGTACCACCTGCGACCCTGGCATGGATTGTCAACATAACCAACCAGGTCTCTGGACATTCATCGATTCATACAGAAAGTTGTGGACATTTTTGCTTAGTTATTTTCTTTTCAATTTGGAAAAAAAAAGAAAGTTCATAAAAAAGGGCTGATAGCCAAAGACAAGTGGCTATCGGCCATTGCTATAAATATAATTAAGCACACTTCGCTTTTTCGCTTTCACAAAGTTTCGAACACGAAGATATGAGTTAAAATGAAAACTACCATCCATTATAATTGCACATAACCTTTTTTTTTTTTTTTTTTTTCTGAGAACGGCGACATTTGAAAACGAGGGAGTTTGACGCGGTCCACAGCCGACTGCCCTCTACGGGACATCCCGTACCCATCGTTTTGGGAGGAGTGAGAGAGAGGGGCGGGCGGCTTAAGAACAATGTTCCGCTTTGCTTTGGCAAAAAAGTGGATGTGGTGGAGCTTTCCTGCTATTTTTTAAAAACAGCATTTAAACTGCAGGGCCCCAAAGGACCGCCCAGTCCGCAGGGGACAGTGACTTCACATACTTCAGTATCCTTCCCCTCTGCTCCTCAACCCCCCTGACGTTCTCTTCGAGACCTCCATGACCGCCGTCTCCTTCCTCCGTTCCTCCAAGGCTCTGGTCTCCACGTCTCTCTGCGCAGTGTGGCCGGTTCGACTCCCCGCCTGCCGGACTGCTCTTAGGCGATCATGTACTGAGTGATGGCTCTCAGCGCGTAGAGGAGCTCCGCCTGGAGCCGGGCCTCCATGATGAGCAGGTTCACATGTATCTGAGGACCAGGGACACAACCAGGACACCGTTATCATCACTATTATGATACCCATTATAGTGAACATGTATCTGAGGACCAGGTACACAACCAGGAAACTGTTATCATCACTATTATGATACCCATTATAGTGAACATGTATCTGAGGACCAGGGACACAACCAGGACACCGTTATCATCACTATTATGATACCCATTATAGTGAACATGTATCTGAGGACCAGGGACACAACCAGGAAACTGTTATCATCACTATTATTATACCCATTATAGTGAACATGTATCTGAGGACCAGGGACACAACCAGGAAACTGTTATCATCACTATTATTATACCCATTATAGTGAACATGTATCTGAGGACCAGGGACACAACCAGGAAACTGTTATCACTATTATTATACCCATTTGTGGAAAAAAAAACGTTTCCTCAACGCACATGGTTGTTGTTAAAAAGCATATTTTTACTTAAAACAAATAGCACAACCGTCGAGTCACTTGCACAACTCAAGCCTCCCTCCAGTCTAAAACTCTGGCCCTCTTAAGGAGCACCAGAATGGGTGTGGCTCAATTAGCCTATGAGCCACAACTGCAGACTATTACGGCTAACTGCCAGAATATGTGCATCTTTTAAAACATGGTTTAAAACAGTGAAGATTGCCATTCACATCTTCACACCATTATATTGAACATGTATCCGAGGACAGGAGACACAACCAGAAAACTATGATTATTATTATTATACCCATTATAGTGAACTTCTATCAGAGGATCAGAGATGGACCAGAATATGACTATTATTATCACCGTTATGATACCCATTATAGTGAACATGGATCTGAGGACCGGAGATGGACCAGAACTACCACCAATGTTATTATATGACTGTTTAGCACCCTCTTGTAGAGCTATTCGTGTGTGACGGGCGGGGGGCTCTTACTCGTTCAGAGGGTTTGAGGGGCGCCCAGGGCAGGGGGCACACGGGGTCCTTGGTGTCGTCGGGGAAACAGGCCACCGCCTTGATGTACAGCTGCATGTCGCTCTCCAGCAGCTGGTTCACCTCCCCGTAGTCATAGTCGTCATACCTGGGACACACACACACACACACACACACACACACACACACACACACACACACACACACACACACACACACACACACACACACACACACACACACACACACACACACACACACACACACACACACACACACAATTAGACTGAGGAATACGATTGGCTGATGCATGCCTCAAAGAGGAATAACAATTCACAGTGAAGTGGGTCTGGGTGTTCCAACTCCCAGCCAAAAAGGTACAGAGGTCTATTCCCAATGTTCAATGTCCACAGCCTAAAGGCTTAGTCATGGTTCAACATTAACGCAACGCAAGGGGGTTTAGAACCAAAACAGGTTCACGACTGTGACTTTTTCAACCGTGCTGCGGGCGACGTGCGATCATATCTAAGCGTTTACCTTTCGCCGGATGCCTGACCCCCTTCCTGCACCATAACGACATGCATCTGTATTCAGTAAGTCTCGTTGCGTCCCTACTACATGAATAGCCAGCAGTGATGAGGACTACATTGGTCACTGAGGGTAGCGGCGGCGGCGGCGGCGGCGGCGCTCACCGTATGCCCAGGACGCAGTGGATGTGGTTCCAGATGGCTCGCTTCAGGTCGGGGCTGTGAGAGGAGGGCAGGGCCGCAACGCTGCGGAACCGGTCGTCCAGCAGGTGGCCGATGTCCGAGTACAACCGGTTGACCAATGAGAAGCCGTGGTCCTCCCACGAGTAGTCCTGCAGAGAGGGGGGGGGGGGGGGGGGGGACCCCACAGCATTAAGGCCATCGTCCCGGAGACACTTTTCACCAACACACAGTGGAGGTAATACCCGACCAGAGCACTGCACTGGCCTCGTTAGGAACAGGCTGTATCTTATAAGATTAAGAATTTAACTAATGAGATCTGCCCAAAGGACGGAGCCTGTGTGATGACGCCTTTAAGCCACCGTAAAAAAAAAACACTGCTTAGAGTCGAATAGTTCTGGGAGTAGGAGGAGGAGGAGGGGGGGATTGGATGGGTGGACATATGACACCCGACCCATACATAGACACACACACACACACACACACACACAAACACACACACACACACATACTGACAACAGCAGCTGCCTGGCGGACGGCCACCAGCCCACGTGCTTACGTCCCCTACGTCCTCACGTCTGTACGTCCTCACCTGGACCCTGAACACCTGGAAGTGGTCCTCGTGGCGCCGGGTGAACTCCTGGTAGCAGAAGTCGGGGTCGCTGATGAAGCGCGAGGGCTCCGCCAGGTACACCGCCGCCTCCTCGTCCTCCTCCAGCTCTACAGACACACGGGCCCAGGGCAGGGGAGAGGGGCGGTGAAGACACGCGCAGGCTGGGGACAGACTGCCCTCAGGGCTGACCTACATCGAGGTGGGGAATGCATGCATAGTTCCCCAGCGTCTGTCTGTCTGTCTGTCTGTCTGTCTGTCTGTCTGTCTGTGTCTGTCTGTGTCTGTCTGTCTGTGTCTGTCTGTCTGTCTATGCGTGTGTATACATGTCTGGGTCTGAATGCATCTGGGGACGTATTTGATGGCTCTGCACGCATATGCACGTGCACATACAAATGTATTTATAATTTATCTATAGACGTGTTTATATTATGTTTGTTATTGAAAGTTTCAATTTCAGGATAAAACCCCTTGAGATGTACCATCTCGTTTTTCAAGGGGACAATTTCTGAATGTGTGCATACCAGTTTCAGAGAGATAGAGATATGTGAGAGAGGAGAGAGACAGGAGAGAGATAGAGAGTGTACGTACCCGTTTGTTGGATTGTGTGTGCATGCAGGAGGCGCTCCTCTCGTTTCTCCCGCTCCTCCTGAGACTTCTGAATCCTCTCCTTTAAAAACAACATCTCACAGCTTGAGTCCAGGGCCTGGGGTTTGGAGAGAGCGAGAGCGAGAGAGCGAGAGAGATGCAGAAAGAGGAAGAGAGACAAACGGGAAGAGGTATTCAGTAAAAATGCACACAAAATAAAACCTTGTTCTGCACCAGTCTTTCCTCTTTGAACCATCGTCCCAATCACTCTTATGTCTCACTTCTAAACAGAGTTTACAAACTGAGAGATGAAGTAGCAGGACCAAATTCATTCACATTTAAATTGCAGGCATTTAGCCGCTTTTGTCCAAGCGACAACGGTTCATCCACACATTCACACACGGACGGCGGAGTCAACCATGCAAGGCGACAGCCAGCTCGTCGGGGAGCAGTTAGGGCTAGGTGTCTTGCTCATGGACCCCTGGACACTCAGCTAGGAGGAGCTGGCGGTCGAACTAGCCACGCTGCCGGCTCTCAATCCAAAAGGCCACCGCGGACGAACACGACGCCCCGACCTCGCATGAAGGAAAAGTGGGGGTTACCCGTCGCTGTGTGGCGTCCGGCACGTTGGCGTTGCCGTTGGCGACGTCACAGGGGCAGGAGGCCGGCGGCGGCGGGGTGCCGTTGGGGGACTTGGGCAGCGGGGAGAGGTCGCACACGCCGCCATCGGCGGCCGAGCCGAACACGAAGCTGCAGAGGGAGTGGCAGTGGGCCAGCAGCACCACGGCCTGCACCAGCTCGGCCAGGGACCAGCACTGCTCGCCCGTCTTCAGCAGGGTCTGAGAGGGGGCGGCAGAGGGGGGGGGGGGGGGGGGGGGGGGGTCAACACCTGGACACTAGGGTTGCCGCGGTGTGGACATTTTCATACCGCTCGTGTATGCAACACCGGTATTACCGGTATTAACTTTGAAATATAGGTCAACCGCCATCTTCTTCGTCAACTCTCCTCTCACACTCGGTGACAGCGGCTGGCAGCGCGCCAATTCTCTGCGTCTTATAACGTTCTATATAATAGTATAATATAATTTTATATATCATAATATCACGGCCAAAAGCTCTGTGCGCCTCCGGATGGCCGTAGCGCGGGGGGGCTCGCGTAGGGATTGGGCTCCTTGGGGTTTGTTTACCGGCATTGCTATGGTTACCGGTCTTGTAAGGAAGCACGTCAATTCTCGGCGCGACAATTCTCCCGCACAGAGCAGAACTGTGGCCTATTCTACACATTTACATTTTCTTAATTATAATTATATTATTCATTTTTACAGAATTTGTTTTTTATTACAAAAAAAAAATGTAAAAAAAAAACGCGGTGTGCAACACCGAGTAAACGGTGTTGGCCTCAACACCGGTAACACCGGTAATACCGTATACCGCGGCAACCCTACTGGACACCAAGCTTGGAGGGGTCGGTGTGTCTGCTCACTGTACCGGGTACCTACAGACTCTGGTCTACAGGTCGCACTACTGAGGAACCAAAATATTGCCAGGTGGATTCCAGAATAAAGACCAGCTAGTAAAGTGATTAAAGCCATTATTAGCAATATTCCTGCATCACTGAACAAGTAATGAGATGAGAGGACAAATATGGACACATGTTGTTGGGGGGGGGGGAGATAATCATATTTTCATTCAGACATTCAAATAAGATGTAAAACGTAAAATACAAATGAGTGATCGGGTGGCTGTCTGTCTATGCGTGCGTTTCCATATCTGGATCTGGGAACATGTTCTATAGGTATGCATGGTTTTCAATTTCCATAGGTATCCATAGCGACTACTACGAAGCGCCCTGCCGTTCTCGGGCCGTGGCTTCCAGGATGTCAGCCAGGCGGGTTAAGACCCCATGGTGGGGGGAGGGGGGGCCGTACCTGGATGTGGGAGCAGGCGACGAGCCAGGGCTGGTGGGCCAGCACCTTGTTGATGTGGTCCAGCAGTCGGAGTTTGGGAGGCGCCGCCTCGAGGCCCTGTAGCCAGACCGGGTCCCCGCCCACCCGGAGGAAGTGGGCCGAGTGCAGGGACACCAGGTAGCTGCAGTGGTGCCGCGCTGCCGCCTGCCGAGGACAGAGAGCACCCGGTCAGGGGGGGAGAACCCGGTCAGGGGGGGAGAACCCGGTCAGGGGGGGAGAACCCGGTCAGGGGGGGAGAGAACCCGGTCAGGGGGGGAGAGAACCCGGTCAGGGGGGGAGAGAACCCGGTCAGGGGGAGGGAGAACCCGGTCAGGGGGAGGGAGAACCCGGTCAGGGGGGGGGGAGAACCCGGTCAGGGGGGGGGGAGAACCCGGTCAGGGGGGGGGAGAACCCGGTCAGGGGGGGGAGAACCCGGTCAGGGGGGGAGAACCCGGTCAGGGGGGGGGGGGGAGAACCCGGTCAGGGGGGGGGGGGAGAACCCGGTCAGGGGGAGAGAACCCGGTCAGGGGGAGAGAACCCGGTCAGGGGGAGAGAACCCGGTCAGGGGGAGAGAACCCGGTCTGGTTCACCCCTTTTTAACAGTCCATTACAAACTGTACGAAATCAATGACGTCACAGCCTCCTTCTAATTGGACCGTCATCATCGACGTCGTTGGACTTTTTAAACGACAGCAAAAAACACAAACGTGTGATCGACAGACGTGATGGACTCTGTATCGGTGACTCTATACTATCTACTATAAATATAGAATAATGTAAATATGCTAATTGTCATACGGCAGAACAAAATTAAAACAACGTCTAATTCTAAAACCAGTTCGAAATGAAAACCCTCAACACAGTCCACCCCCCCCCCCCCCCCCCCCCCCCCCCCCCCCCCCCCCCCACCCAACGCCATAACATGAACGACTACATCTCCACCCCCACCAACAGTGCGAGCGTGCATCAGCTCCACCCACCATGATGGCGATGTAGTGGCGGCAGGGCAGCGGCAGCGGGCCGTCCATGTGCAGGATGTAGTGCTGCGAGCGCAGGAAGCTCTCCAGGTACTGCGGGTGCGAGGCCATGTGGTGGGACACGGTGTCCACGCTGCCCCTGCTGATCAGAGCCTGCATGAACAGCAGGGAGGCCCGCTCCTTCTCTGTGTTCACCATCACCTGAGGGCCCCAGAGAGAGAGAGAGAGAGAGAGAGAGACAGAGACAGAGACAGAGACAGAGACAGAGAGAGAGAGAGAGAGAGAGAAAGAGAGAGAGAGAGAGAGAGACAGAGAGAGAGAGAGAGAGAGACAGAGAGACAGAGAGACAGAGAGAGAGAGCTCGTCAACATAGCAGTCGGTGGAAGATAAGTCTTGAATGCATAGCCTCGTGAAGCCAGCCTAAAGCTCCCAAGCTGTACTCGGTTTGGCCCCGAGCCAGCCGCCCCCACACACACACACACACACACACACACACACACCGTGGACGTGGCCAATATTAATAACAGAGCAAGGCCTGAAAAGATTCAGGAGAATCTTGTGGTGTCCGCAGGGGAAACCGACCTCAGTTCATTCAACGCGTTGGCACCCATGAACTATGGAAGCCATTTGACACCATGCGGCTAAAGTTCAGACCCGATTCAATACTGTGCACGTCCTCTCCTTAAAACGCCCCCATTGACTCCGGCGGAGGCGGTGTGCACTGAACAGAGGGGTCTCTCGCGTCTTCACTCCACCGTTGAGAGGTGGTGCTCGATACGCGGGAGAGGAGGGAGTGGAGCTGGAAGGAATGTCTCACATGATCCTATTACCCAGCTGGGGGGGGGGGGGGGGACACAGGCCTCGGCAGGAGGTCCTGCATGGCACCCCGGACCCGACTCACACTGGGTGCAGCAGGGAGTGACTAGCATGGGATGTATTTACCAGGGTTGCCCTTTAAGGGAGCATCCACCTTGTTGGTGCAATGAAAATCCGCTCTTGGTTTTCACCTGCACATGTAGTAAAAGGTTCATAAAATGTCCAGTTACTGCAGTTACATACTGCAGTCGTCATAACCAATAAGTTACAGCGTTTGCCACCGACCTCAAAGTTACTCACTGGTTCCTCCTTGTGGTGGGGAGGACCAGTAAGCGTAACACACACACACACACACACACACACACACACACACACACACACACACACACACACACACACACAGCCAACTGCGAAAGTTGACTCAAGTGTAAGTCCCATTATCATTGAAACACTTGTGATCAACAAGCAGATATGCAGACAGGAGAGAGAGATTTCTCTGTGTATAGCGGTGGCCAAAGAAAATATACATTCCCATTTCTTTCTCCCCGAGCAAAAACCACAGATTTTGGGTCATTTTGATTGCTCTTTGTTCTGCTTTCTGTGGGTAGCAGGGTTGGGAAATTCTGGCAGGGGGGATGCCAAATATTTTACAACCTAAAAATTGGAGTGCCGCAAAGAAAAAATAAATAAATAAAGAACTTTTGAGGTTCCTCATTTGAGAAGGGGATTTACATATAGAGAGGAACCGTGCAGCGGGGAGAAACAGAACAGAAAGGAGGAGGCCCCAAAGAGGGAGCCAGACCCCAGAGGGGAGGGGGGGGGGGGGGGAAGAGAGAGAGAGAGAGAGAGAGAGAGAGAGAGAGAGAGAGAGAGAGAGAGAGAGAGAGAGAGAGAGAGAGAGAGAGAGAGAGAGAGAGAGAGAGAGAGAGAGAGAGAGAGAGAGAGAGAGAGAGAGAGAGAGAGAGAGAGAGAGAGAGAGAGAGAGAGAGAGAGAGAGAGAGAGAGAGAGAGAGGCAGCAGGGGCCCCTCCGCGGAGCCCGGGGGCCAAGGGAAACAGAGACCCACGCAGAGAGGGAAGCCCGCCCGTCCACCCTTATAGACACAGCCATTTATGAGCCTTCTTCTCCTCACTCCGGCACACAGAGGCCCCTGGGAGGAGGAGCCGGAGAGCGGCAGGAGAAACACAGCCGGGGTCAACAAGGGGCCCCCGCCGGAACCAGGAACCAGGTTTCCCTTTAAGTGAAACCTGAGCGTCCAGGACGGGGCCCCCGTGGACGGCGAGCTGATGACCGGCACTTGGACCCTCTGTGCCTCTGGCAGGGCTTCTCTCTCTGTTGGCCGCGCACACTGCTATCTAGGTTTATTAAGCTGCCTCTCATTACCAACAGGGGGTCCTTATGTCCCAGACGGACATCCATATTTTGCTGGCATGACAAGGCAATACGGGGGGGTTATGGAGCCCTCTCTGAGGAGCAACGAGGCATCCAGCGCCATGTTTACTCACTCGGCCCGACTTAGCTTCCATGCGGTATGTCGTCCCTCGTGTCCTCACGCTGGCCGGGCCGCAGGGTCCACCCCCAGACCGAGGTGGTGGTACCCAGAACAGAATCGTGTACAAACAAACGCGACCATTGCACTACTTGGGGCTCAAAATGTCATTCCATTCCAAGGGTAGCTAAAACAACTTGGTGGTCAAGCATGTGTGTGTGTGAGAGAGGGGAGGCTCTGTATTTGAGTGACCCACTTTCACCCCCACCCCCCCCCCCCCCAAAGTATGGCAACTGCTCCGGATAGGGCGTATAGCACACAGGTGTACACCCCTTCACGCAAATAGTAGCCGCGGTTAGCCTAGCTGTCTTACAATTGTATTTTCAATAGTGAAATGAAAGATGACTAATTAAAGTGACATCTGTCGAGAAGCCAAAAGCCTGCCAATAACATTTACATTTAGGGAATTCAGCGGACACTTTCATCCAAAGCGAATTATAAGCAGTACATTTGTTAGAAGAAAGAGAAACAACAATATATATCGATGTTGTTATAGTAAAGATGTTCATAGAAACAAGTGCCAAGCACTTACAATTGCTAGGTTAACCCATTCCCTGTATATAACAAAAGGTATCTAGGATAAGAAGAACGACAATATAACATTCTGATAGAGAAAATAGGACATGGTTGTCAGTTAGTTTGGCTAAAACTGATCTTATTCCTTCGGAAATCCCCTGAGGTTCCAATCTCTACAGTACTATTGAGCCAGACCTACGGGAAGGTGATATCGTGTGGTGAGTCCAACTCAACAGATAATCCATGCTGGTCTGACAGTCATCCACAGATTCAGCTGTCTTTGACAGATTCCGAATCAGCTGTTCTGTTACTCAGCAACATAAAATCATATTCAAGCCCAACACTAACTTATTTTAATAATGCATATTGTTGGGAGTAAAGCTCAGGTAACAACAGTACTGTTGGAACCAATATAAAGAGAAAACTCATTCAAAATGGGAGATTACTTACAGTTGGTTGGGGAAGGGAAAAAAAGGTTTCCTGTAGCCGCGTGCCAGCCTGCAGGTTTGTCTAGACACGAGAACTGATGTCAAAATCCATAATCGAAACAGGAACTACAGTGAGATACAGCAGCCCTACCCCAGGAAATGACACCATTTCCCAGTCTTAATAATCTGCTGACAATTCACCATAACAGCTCACGTATGCGTCACACTGGATGGGTCATGCAAATCAATATCACAGATCCATGCATTTGCCTACTTGTGCCTGCAAAGATGATTCAAAATACTTTAAACCATCATCGATAATGAACAGCCTAAATTAAAAAAAAAAAAAAAAGGATTGATTTTACGACTGCAGTCCTTTAAACCAGAATTTTTTTTTTGTTTTAATCATGCCCAAAAAGGGAAGAGCAAAAAACGAAAACCACAGCAGAGTGATATAATGCAGCAACATAAACAGACCCATGTATCTGACCACAGGCCAACCACAGCCACAGCCCCGTCCGAAATAGTTGGTATGCCCCCAGACTAGATACCCTAGGTGTTGCCAGAGTGCAGCTGAGACAGAGTAGACAGCCTCCAATCAACACAGAAGGCAAGTGGCTTAAAGCAGCCTTCAGGGCATCTGGCCACAAGGTCCCGGTGGCTGGTAGCCAATGCACTTTCTAAAACAACATACTATCAGTAGCCATGACACCACCTTGCACAGGTGTTTTTTCAGGACAATACTCCTTTGTACTGCATGTGCAAATAGTCCCTTTAGCATACAGCTATCATGGGTCATAGGGAGACCAATGGACACATATTACGTGATGCACATTAAAAATTCATGTAGCCAAAGCAGAATAGGAAAAGTCTAATTGTGTGCAGGTTTGAAATTGATTAAAATAAAACATAAAACTCTGGCTGAGGCCTTGAGTTTCCTAGGTGGCATCATTTGAGATTCAAAACAAGGCATACACAGAGCAACAAGGTCATTTGTATTTAGATCTAGGAAAATGAACAGAACAACAAAAAGAGGCTTCACCGAGCGGGTGGTATACACAAGTGAAAACTGGGCTTTGTTAACGTGCATGTGCACACCCAAAACGGAAAAGATACCCACACTACAGCACTAGGATCAAAAATAGAGAACAAAGAATGGAAAAATGATGCCAGTAGTCTTTCAAGGGTGAATGTGTCAGCTGTGAGGGGAGGGGGGGGGGGGGGGGGGGGGGGGGGAGTGGAGGGAGTAAGGGGCTGGAAGGGGGTGTGTCAGGGGCTGCAGGCAGGCGGCGGTGCTGGTGGTGGGGAGGGGGAGGCTTTGGGGGGGGCTGCAGATAAAAGCGAAGGATATTCAATCTGCATTCCGAATGAGCCTGAAGTGGGCTTATCATGTGCCTGAGACCTAGCGGCTGTAGTCTGAACCATTGCATCCGTCTATAACATGGCCTGCTCTTTCTGGGCCCCGTAACCCAAACTAAAAGATACAAATGCAAAACAACCCGCTGCAGAATCAAGACCTCCATAACCGCCCTCCCGTCCTTCTCCTCCTATCCAAAAGAGAAATGGGGGAGGGCTTATGGCTTCTTGGTAGGACAACAGACACTACCAAGACAAACAAGTCGCTATGGCTAACATGATCCAGCTACCGAGGCAATCCCACATGCATGCATGAATCACACACAAAGCAGGCCGAGCAGGAAGAAAAAGGGCCATAATGAGATGTGCGCACATTGGACTTTGTATGTGTTGTTCCACCAGAGGAATGCTAAATTCATAATTTTTTGTAAGAGAGGTAGGGTTTGTGGAAATTAACAGTACACGTGTATGTCCATGCAGATTATGTTAAAAAGGACCTGCTCAGTGATATTCATTTTTGCACCTGGACAAATGCTCCATTTTAGCCTGACTGTCTCATGTAGGCCAGCCTAATGCAAGAATCCATGTTGTACGGTCTATGCTAATCAGATACAGGCATGCAATCAAGACATCAAGACATATTTGTATGCATGGCTGTTCAAATTATTTTTTCTTGTTGATCAATTTCTAGATTCTTAGCTGCAGCAAACATGCCTTTGATTGTACTTGGAACGGCGCCCCCTGTCTATTGCAAAAAACATAGCACTGCCGAAGAGAAAAACAAGTTTGATTGGCAGTCCAATGCACCCAACATAACAGCACAATAGAATCTTTTAGATAGAAGGAAATGGTGAAGGGATGCTTCGAACGTTTGCCTCTCTATTAGTTTTGTTAGCTCTTGGTCATAAATATCCCAGAGGAATATCATCTAGCCAGGAAAACCCGCATTAATTCGTAGTTATGTTACATGATAGACTTTTCTTTCCCTGCTCAAATCTAGGGATGATGTCATTACTTCTTGTGTTTTCAAGCATTGAGAATGTAACATTGACTGTGAATAATAGATTCCTACCAGTTGTATTCTAACAACATACACATTAGTTATCAGAGACACAATAAAAAGATGCACAATTTATTTTGATGCAAAACATCATTGAACCATGCACAAGTGTGCTCATTCAAAGATCGGTTAGAAAACCGCAAATGCAGATAAACTGCATTTCAGTGAGACTGCAAGTGAAGATATTTTGCCAGATCAAACCTGGCAGAATTCATACATGGTTTAAATGTTGCTTGTACCGATTTGGACTCAAATGACAAAATCACTTGAGTAATTTGCAAACATTGGGCTTTCTAGGCATTTTTGTAGTCGTACACAATTACAATTGATCTATTTCTCCGGTATATTGAAAATAAATGTTGGATATAACAATAAGTCCGATAACCCGTAAGCTAAGTGAGGATGGATAGGTGAAAAGTTTCTGTAGGCTAGGCTTGTTCACTTGCTACTGCAAACCCTGGTAGCTAGCATTATATTTTAAAAGTTAAAACAAAGGGGATCGTCGCTTTTTCATATTTTATTAGACAACGAAAACAATAGCCTACGACAACGAAAAGGCTTAGATGATGGTATTGTAGTGCAAAGGAAACATTTGCCAAAGTAAATGAATGAACGCCAGTATAGACCTCTATTGTAGCGACTAGCCTTAGCTACTACTAGCACCATTATGTTGAAGTCATTTAACTCGGGCAAGTGTACCTGTTTTTGAACTCGCTGGCCCTGGCTTCTGAGGGGGTACTCCATTTTATTCGCACAGATGATCATTTTCCAAAAAGTGTTCTAGTTCATGGATGCGGCTCTGTCTTTCTTGGACTCTCCCAAGCAGGCTAACAAAAGACAGTTCCCTCTCGCTGAGAACTTGTCTGTGCATCTACTAGTGGAGGCAGAAAACCTTCCCAGCCGTGCTGACAGCTCCAGTAACAGTGTGACCAATCACAATGCAGGAGGCGGAGCTACTTGACAGCTCCAGTAACAGTAAGACCAATCAGAGCACAGGAGGCGGAAGCAACTTGACAGAGGGTTATCTAAATGCTAATGAACATGCAAACAACAGACCCAAGTACAGAACCAAAGCAAGTAAACACCGTCGCCAACAGGCTTCAGATTAGGGAGATTCTGAAGGATAGCCTTATTATGAAAGTTGAGAAGTGGTTTAATGTAGGATTAGTTCCCCTTTTGAAGGTCAGCTATAGGCCTAATATATTTCAGGTGGTTGCCTACCATAACAGACTTATATTAACTTAATCATAGGGACATGAGGAGGTCATATTGATCAAAAGCAACTACTAAGGCAGTTGGAGCCCAGTATACAGTTGACAGAATTGTGAATACACTAATGGATGCCATTGGAAAATCAATCAAATGTGGAAAAGAAGAACCAGGTAGTTCTGGTGAAAAAACAAAAGTCGCTTAAGATTAAAATATGGCACCAGAAAGTGATCGCAGTATGTCTCTCATCATGGGATGTCTATTGTCTACCACTGTCCCTTTAGCCGGGATAGAGTTTGGGCTTTACTTAACCTCGGCCCTTAGCTACAATTGTTCTTAGACATTTATTTGTGTTTGTTTGTTTTGCCTTATTTTATTTTTTCTGTAAAGCACTTTGTAACTGTTTAGAAAAGCGCCGTATAAATAACGATTATTGTTATTATTATTATACTTAGGTAGTTGTTACTTTTCAATAGTCCAGCACACTTCTTGCTGCAATGAAAATGACTATGGCTACCTCAGAATGTTGACCTCAGACAAAATGGCCCTCGTCTAATTTAACTAAATGTAGGCTACTAAACTTGTCCTGCTATCTTGTTGTATGAACTCAGTGGATGAGGGGATGCATGTTACAAATGCATGGTTGAAATGAATCACAAGGTGGAGATCACAGAAAAGCCGTTTTTAAATAGGATTTTGCAGCCATTCGCCTGTTTGATTCAGTTATTTGTATTTGCAAAACATCTCATAACTTCTAAGAAAAAAAATCTTCTACACAGCTTAAAACCTTTGTTTAAAAGAGATTTTTGTAGGTCTAAATATCACATTAATCTAACTGTAACCCATTGCTCATCCATTGAAAGATATAATACAAACACTCATTTCCATGGTCGGATTTACCAGACAGACACACTCTAGTGTGATAATCAAAGTTGCACAATTCCAGTTCCCAGAACCATCTTTTGTTAGATTTACACACAGACATGTCCCGACAAGCAGGACTGGTCAAGATTACCTCACACCAGGGTTCATTTCCCCTTAACTTGTTTAAAACATCAACCACTTGTCTTAAACATCAACCACTATTTGGAAGGAAATTAGCTAATCTAATGTAATTCTACTGATGTATCAACAGTGCAACCATGTGAATATATAGCAATATTCACATGGTTGGACTGTCAATATTTACATTAGGAAATTACCTAATACAGGGTTTGCTTAAGAGAATATGTAACCGTATAAATATAATTCAATTATTTTTAGAATTAGAATTATGAGACCATTTCAGGCATCATGTCTGGTTTGGTAGCATTATGTTCAATTTAGAATAATTAAGCACGCAGACGCTAACTATATCTTGATTTAAAAGGCATAAAGGGGTAATATTGTATATCTTCTTTAATAACAGGAAATTTGGCTACAATTTGTGTTTCTACTGCTATCACATGGTATTAAGTTGTGCTTTTACAAAACATTTTGGTCTAAATGTTGTGACGTTGAAAAGCAACATCACAAAACAAAATATTAACGGCCAAATATTATCCAACAGACAATGATTTAAACTAATATAAGCACACTTATTTATATGCAAATAAAAAAATAAAAATTGAACTTCTTAAACAGGACAGCATTACAAAAAGGCTAATCTATCTTCTATGCTAATCTGGTACATGTTGAAGCTTTTATTAACAGTTATATTGCGGCACTGGCAGGCATGATCGTTGACATATTGTTTGTGGAATAGCCTTAGTAAATGAACCTAACTGATACCATCTGAACAGGAAGCTACGCCAAAGGCAGAAGTAGAATAAAATAGGTCAAATTGTGTGCTGCTTCTTATTTGGTTTAAATGCGCACAACTAACAGTACGTGTCGATGATTTGGGATTTAATATTTAATGCCTATATATAGTGTCTATTTTAAACAGTTTAACCAGTTAGCTGGAGCGGTTGTAGAGTAGGCAACAGAGGAGCCTAGATCCACTGAAATTATGAAAAATGGCTACACTAAGACAGAAGTAACTCTAATGCACGAAAGATTTTGAAGGCTGCTTCTCCCACACAACATTAAATAGATCTATGATGGGAGAAGATGTAGGCTATTCAAATAAGAATAAATTATACAAATGTACTCTTATCTTACTAGAACAATACACATTATACATTGTAATATAGACGCTATTTCAATATTTGGATAGTATCTCCTTCCTGTAACACAAGTAAATCCTTTCAGGTCATGTAAATTATTTAAAGAAATGTCCAAACTTTTTCAATCAGGGAGGGGATATTAACTTTGATACAAGAACTGCAGCGATTACATGGATTGTTTTCAATTTGATGTCAGACCTCGGTAAGCACAGGTATGCTTATAACCTTAATACAAAGTTGGATCATACTGGTGCAATGGTATACCAAAGGAGAACAGACCTCAGCCCTGCTGTCACACCAGCGGTAAACAGGATCCATATGTTCTCACTTTGGTTTTCTTCGTTTTTTGGCGCTGAGTTTCAGGGGCGTGGATCTGCTTTCGACTCCGACCTTTAGTTCGCTGCATATGAGAGGATGAGGATAACCTTTGATATTAAGATGTAGGTACGACTTGATATTACACAATACAGCATGCATCAATACCAACAAATAAACAAACACATTATATCAGGGTTCTATACACTAAGAAACCGGTATTCCCACAATCACAATATATCACAGTTCTGTAACAACAACAAAACAAACAGACACAAACACACTATAGCAAGTTATAGAGCAAAAATAAAACAGATATGTGCTCAAAAACAGTATATCAGGTTTATGTCCAAACAAACGCTCACAAAGTAGCAAGGTTTTATACCAACATCAAAAGATAGAAGACAAGCTCACAGAATGGGTGGACGGGGCCACAGGGGGCATCTTTGTGGCTCTGTGGGCCAACTGAGAAGACAGCTCTTGTTGGCGTCGCTTTTCTAGTCTGGTAGCATGAGACTGCAATTTATCTGAAACACACACGCATACGAATAGGCATACAACCAAACGCAAGCACAGACACACATTTTAAAAGAAATTCCTAAATACACAGGCAAAATACCCTACTCACACCCAGTGGCTATGATTTTGAATAAATGGTGTGTTGAACTGTTGAAAATAGTTACCGAGGAGATCATGGTCTGGATTGTCCAACAATGGGAGGATGGAAACATAGGCCCCATCCTTTGGGCTTCCTGATGAGAAAAACTATATAACCATTACATTGTTTTCAATCTTAAAAATCTATTTATCGTTGGCGGATACGTGGCTTTACTGTTCTGTATATATCGTATACTGAGATATGAAATTGGCTTGAGGTCATGGTTACCTTGTCATATCACATTATCTGTGAAAATGAATTCAAGTTCCTGTTAATCAGTTTGACCATTTCTGGTCAGTTCTTTTGAAAAAGCTCACGTTTGACAATGCAGGAAATGAAGAAGCATCTGGCAGGAAGTAATCTGTTCGCATACTCATGGTGTTGGGAAAGAAAGAGCAGTTTCAGTCCGCCTTGATCATCACACAAATCAACCAGTCCTGAAAACACACAAAAATGCACAACCTGGCAGACAAATAGTGTGTGCGTCAGAGTGATGTTTTTGGACCACATCACTTTATCAGTACACTACCACTACGTCTGAATAGTTAACAGAGTGGTTATTTTATTAATTTTGTAATTACTCAGAGGACAGATGCTTGAGGTAACAGGACACCTTTGGATAAGCTGTGTAAGATATTGAATGTCTGCTTTCAGTGATCCATTGCATGAGTCCAACATTTGCTAATGAGCATTACATGATGACCAAACCAAGATATCAAACATGAAATCATAACGAGAAGGATTCTAATCTCATAATTTATAACTCACTACACCAATTTATGCATTTTATAATATTGTAATAGTGAAAACGTTTTTTCAGATTCAGTGGTTTTAATGGGATCCAGTTTTCATAATTAATTATCTTTTAATAGTCAGAACTGCATCCCTCTGCACCCTCTCCCACCTGCATCAGGAATGTGAAGTTTAGTCCTCAGGTACTGCAGAAGCACATCCACCCGACAGCTGGTGTTGACGAGAAACTGCTGGTCATCTGAGCCAGAGCAATACAATACGCAGATATAATCAAGAAGTCTGTTGAACTAAAAAAAAACGTTATTTATAACAGCACATTTGTAAGAAGCTTGTGGCTTACCTCCGTGTTTAATATGTACGAACATCACTCTTGAAGTTTTAAAACAAATTAGAAAATAAAAATATCGTATGAGGAGAGAATTCTTTCTTTATTAAATCCAGTCAAGAGAAGGGAGCCTGCTCAGTGGTTTTCAACGACTGATTGGCTATCTAGTCCTCTGCTCATTGGGTTGGACAAACCCAAAGAGGTGTTGGTTTTCATCACAGAGGATAACTCTTCCCTGGATTGTCTCCGTTTAGACTCAGGTGACCCATGGCTGAATCATTCAAGTCTTTTAATACAAAATTAAATAAAAATACAAAACCTGAAAACCGTGAGAGTGAAACTTAATATAACAACTATCAAGATGACCATCTACTTCATGTTTTAACATATAAAGTAATAATTAAATGAAATGATGAATAATGATAAATGTAAAATATACAATTATGTACAATATACAATCTTATACAACCTTTTGCATGAATAATAGTCAATGGTACCCCATTTCTGACCTTACAAAAGCGAAAGAAAATCAACAAATCTATTGGACAATCTCAGCAATAATGTATGAGCAAGTACTATTAAATATATATGGTTACAGATTGATTTACTCAACAGACAAATTCACTGTACGCCAAGGGCTATATCCAGAAAGTTCGCAAAATGCGTTGTCTGTGCAGGTGGGAAAGGCACCAGTACAGACAGGTCCATTGTTCTCAGGGTGTCCGTAAGGGAACTGAAAGAGAGAGGAAATACTGTCATTGCCTTCACCTCTTCTTAGACATAGGCCAGGGACAAAAAATATAGGTTACGTATTTAAACAATTGCTTTTCTGGTAGATTCTTCAACTCTGGCAGGTAAAAAGACAGACTTGTAAACCAGAACAGACCTGCAGGTGCAGTAGAGCAGGTGAGACTCTTTATGGAGCTGTCGAGCTAGCTCCTGCTGATGGTTGTCCATCAGCTTGTTGTTGACAACCACCAGAAGAGGCTTGCGCGCTCCCAGAGCCTCCAGACAGCTCCCAGCCCCTGGGGTGCAGAGGGCAGAGTGTAGCTCATGTTGACGAACCGACCTCCAATTATTGAGCGACATCAACCCAAGAATGACTAAATAAACACGATTCTACTTTCTTTTTCATATTTAGTTAATCAGTGACTAGGGGGTGCCGAATGATTATGCGGCCCTTGGTTGATAAACACACCTGCGTGGCTGATGACAAGGTCAGCACGAGCGATGTCTTCAGAAATTGAGTCTTTGAAACGGAAGGCCTCCAGTGTGAGATCTAGACCACTCTCTGGACCAGGAAGGACAGAGCCTCTTCCCACCTGTAGAACCAAACGCTCAAAACCACGAGCCTTTAGTGCCTGTGGGAAATTAATAAGGGCATAAATGTATGATGAATGAATCAATGTTGACAGTTAAATGATTAGGTGAGGGCAAGACATTTTAGTTATTGGAACTGTCCATTTAAGAAACTAAGGAAACGGAAACACTCATTAAACCTTGGACATACATATAGAAAAGTATCCATTGGGACAATAAACTGGAAACTAAGATACGTAACGTCCTGGAAACATGACTCATTTTATTACTCATTTAGTATACGGTTTTCTTTTCCAAAGCGAGGAAGTGGCTGATTCGTCTTTCCTCAGGGCTGCCTGCAGTAGTAGCCACTAGCCACATTATTCTACTCTTTTCCATAGTTTGAATTCGTGGATTCAGTTTCTCACGTAATTTATTGGAATGGTTAGCACAAGGTTAATTATAACATAATGGACACCTCGTCGGGCATTATCCCTTACATATTGTATGGCGGTCACTCATTTCTGATAACACTTTAAAACAGCGTACTACTCACCTTAACAGCTTCAGGAGTCTTTATCGTTAGAATGAGCTCATCGAAACTTGTGGTACCCACAGTAACAAATACGGTCTTCATTGTTGTCAACTTTACGATGAAAACAATACCATGAATTTGGTGTGTGTACGTGTGTACAGGCTTTGAACAAATCGCTACCTTCCTCCTTGTTCGGTCAGATGTCGGCCGTCTGAATAACGGACCACACTGCCACCTAGCGGATTGGAGCTGGTACCGCTACAAACTACATTTATTATACCATAAATATATATATTTTAATGTACTTGTAATTTGCCTATTAAGAGATGTTGGTTAAAATAATCCGTTTTTTTGTGTTTAAAAAAAAATGCTAAACAATTGTACTGAGAAGCAGTGGTTCAGTAGAGTTCAATCTATATAAGATGAAGATGGTAGCTATTGGTTTAGTCCAAATAAACAATAGAAAATACATTATTGGCATTGAATAAATGTGTAATGGTAACTCCAAATATGTAACATTTTAATGAGAATGTAAGAAAATGAAACACAAATACGTAGTTCCTGATACTGATCAGGTACCCTGACCTACCCAGTCAGGTATAGCTATAAAGAAACACACGGAGGCGGGAATGAAACAGAAAGTTTTTAAGGCTCTGTTAAATTCTCAGTTTCAAAAACAATAGACTATATCTCGAAGTCACAAAAGCAGAAAAAAAACTAGTAGGCCTCTAATTTGAAATGTTAAAAATTGGCTAGCGATGTCATTAGTTTGTAATAAATAGATAAAGAAAATAAAAAATAAAGCAACGTACATCATGATCAGTTACAGGGACTGGAATATAAGCTAAACCACAATGGAGTCACCAAGAACTGTCATCTCTAGAGGTCAAAGTAAATCCATTTTGTCCAAAAGAGGGACTTTGTTTTTGTGAGCTAACTTTGGTTATCATTACTAGGGAAACCCCCCTCCCTCAGAATTAACCAGCCCTCCTTATCATAAATGGCGAACAGCACCAGTTATTTTGACCCTTAGTGACAGTGCTTGCACACATCATGGTTGGTTTTTATTCAAGCTCCTGAAAGTCCATTGGCTCATTTTTGTAATGTGTAATTGTTTTTTTTAAAACTGCTCATTGTCACCATACATACTTCCATATGTGCTTGGCTATCAACAGATACACGTAGTAGATACTAAATCGCGAACCCGATCGACCACCGCAACTGGATAAAGAAAAGGGTAGCAGTTAAAAACCAAGATAGAATAATAAAACCACATTCAAGTAGAGAACATTGTTAGCTTCCACAACACCGCAATTTCTGTGCTACAAGCAGGATTTTATAACTTGAAAATAGACAGCAAAGTGAGCCATAACGACTATGTATAGTACGGGACATTATTTGCTTGTGGATTAGTCATAAGGTCAGGGAAGTATGCATGCTTAAAAGTAAAGTTTGTTTCGTTATAGTAAAATACTGATTTGAGATTCAAAACTTTTATACAAGTTAAAATATCAACGATATAATGATTAAGCAGCTTTGAAAAAGAGCTGCGGTAAAACAACAACTCCTGTTTTGTTTTTTTAAACCACAGGAATACACCCAACTCAAAAGACATCAGAGAATAAAAGTCCCATATGGCCGCTTGAACCTGCCGCCTTCCAGCTTGAAGTTGACGGCTGTGGCTGTAGCTGTAAGCTGTGTGTCGGGTTTGCAACAAAGGCCATGGAGTTTCCACACAGACCGTGTTTCTGGAGTCACAATAGTAAAAATAGAGAAGGCCCCGGAGGAACGCTTCTCCTTTGAGGAGGTTCACGGCGGAAAAGTCACAAACCGGTCGTTCAGTAGGAACACTGCCAGCGGCAGGAAGTCAACAACAGGGCTAAACTCAACTTGGCCCCTGGATCATGGGTCATCCAAACAGGAAATGGCTGCTCCAACCTCAGTAAATGATGCCTCTATAAAAAGGAAAAAAACAACGAGAACAAGAAGAAAGGACAAATTTGGTTTAATAAGGGGAGACTCAAATGACAAATGACAATGTTCATTGTCATCCGGAATTACCAGTTATGAAACTGGCAAGTACAGATTTGTTTTTCCTTTTCTACTGGCTGGATCTCAGGTAGCTTGGTTTATTTGGCTCTTCCTGAGCTACAGTGGTTTTTATCCCCTTTCCCACCACTCTAGCACCTCTCTGTTGTAGGCCCTTCTTCATGCAGCATTCCTCTGATGATCGTATGATAACAGTCTAAACCAACAGCTCTGCCAGAGGACAACACCCACTCATCCTTCTCACTTCCAACTGCTGAGATCTCAACCGATTTTCACAAGCTTGAACTCTACACTACCCAGTACAATGTGCGTCACAGAGGAATAGATGTGACATTATATAATACTAAATGATATATTCGAGAGAGGCTATGTTAAAGTGCTCTTGTGTAAAGCTTGATGAAGAATCGAAATACTGATATTTGACGGCACGTTGCTGAAATTGTACAGCATCCCCTCCCGCGTTGGTAGACTGAATGGGTCTGATCAAGTTCAACTTGTTCCTGTCTAGCTCGACTTGTGGAGAATGGTTTTAACACTCCCTGGGTTAGGGGTTAGATTCCCACTTGGGCCACCCATACAAGGAATGTATGCAATTTGGATAATATGTACATTACATATTACAATGAACTGGATGAGAGACTAGTTTGGTACATACCTGTTGTGCTCACTGTATAACGCATGCAGTGCAGCACTGTTCCTGTTTCTCTGGCAATGTAGAATAGTTCATCTGTCGCACGATCTCAGCAAACAGCTCGTCCACCATGGTCTTGCTCTTGGCTGAGGTTTCGATGAAGGGACACCCCCACTCCTGGGCCAGGGCACGGCCATCGGACCCAGCCACCTCGCGCTCAGACTCCAGGTCCACTTTGTTACCAACCAGGATCAATGGTACTTTCTCAAACCGTTTCACACGAACTATTTGGTCCCTCATCGGTCTGATATCCTATAAGACAGAAGAGCATGTGCAATTCTTAGTATGACGGATAAGCTGCCCTACAAAAAAAAAACATTTTGTGTGAGATTATAACAGTTAAATGTAAATAAACTAAGTATCATCAAGTTCTGCAAACGGCAGTGTAGCATATATGGATAGTTATCCAAAACATCTCAACAAATAATCATATCATACCAGTGCACCAGTTGACCAGCAAGTGGAGTGTGATCTACGCTAGTCAATAATCATCAACAATAAGCATGAGATACCTGGAATGACTGCTGATTGACCAGGCTGTAGACAAGTATGAACCCCTGTCCATTCTTGATGTAGAGATCCCTCATGGACGCGAACTGTTCCGTGCCTGCTGTGTCGAGGATTTCCAGCACAGAGGGCGACGAATCCACCTCGATCTCTTTCCGATAGAAGTCTTCGATCGTCGGGTCATATTTTTCGATGAAAGTGCCGGTGACAAACTGTACAGTCAGCGCAGACTTGCCCACGCCACCGCTCCCCAACACAACAACTTTGTATTCCTTCATTGGGGTTCTCGACTTTGACCCAAGCTATTTTACAAGCTAACGAGTTAGCACGACCGCTATAGCTGTTGTGACAACATTTATCACAACTAAGACGAGCCAAAGATGTACCCAACAAGCGACTGAAGCTAATGGGTTTACCGGGCCTCGTATATGAACCGAAGCCCGACTCCCGCATCCAACAATACGACAAAGCGAGCTTCGCGTTAGTTGGCTTGCAAAGTTGTTGATCACCGCTCACGTTAGCCACTAATGTTAGCTAATGCGGTTTTCACACTGCTCCATACTGGCTATGAGAGAGAAGCCTCCGCAAGCTAACCAGAACAAGAAATGCAGTACAATCCTTTATATTTGTCCGTGTGGCTAGTAGCTTACCAGCAAGTCAAATAAGCACCAAGTTAAATCTTACCGATGTATCTCTAATTCTAGATCGCATGTCAAGCTGCTGTGTGTGTACACGCATACACACGCACACACACACGCACACACACAAGAACTAACCTGCTAGTGTCGCAAAACGCACTGCTGTGACGGCCAGGGCCCGCTGGGGCTGGTACTACTGGTCCAAAAAGTCGCTTTCCTGAATATCCGGTTAATGATTGCGCCACAAATTCAAAGAGACACAGCGACTAATGATTATTTATACACAGAGAGAAACCGATGCAACTTTATAGTCACATAATCTCAACCCCCCGCCCCTAGACAGACCGAGACACACCAAAAAAATGTGATTACTAAAGGGATGTATGCATTGATTTATACTATCGAACTTCCATAAAGGCCTAGTGGCGTTCGACAACATGTTTTAGAATTAAATTAATACATATTCCTGTTACATGCTGTTTATGATCAGCAGCATATTGCCCCATACATTTGAATTGACGAGCAAATAACATGGCTTGACTTTAATTATATTCTTTCTACATGCAATACCACTTACACTAGAAGTGCATCGATCCATAGTAGAGCTAGAGGGCCTTTTGACAATTAGTATGCAAATCTTAGCCTTTATATCAACCATTAAGAAAATAACAACAATTCAGTGATGATCACCAATAAGGGCTTTATTAAAGGGTAAAACAAAACAAAAATAGAAAAAGGTCATCATCATCATATAGGCAAATTAACCTGCATTTTGATAATCATACACCACAAAATAAATTGCCATGTAGCAGTAGCACATAGAAACCCAATTAGCTAAAATATAACGATAAGCAACAATATGGTAGAGAGACGAAACTGGGCTGTGATGTTTCAGTGTGCAAGAGAGGCAGGCAGAGAGAGGGAAGAGAGAAGAGAGAAGAGAGAAGAAAGAAGAGAGAAGAGAGAGAGAAGTGTTTCGTATGGCTTAGTCCTCAACAGGCCCTTATGCTTTTCCTCTAGTTGCTATTTTGTTACTCGCTTCCATGGTTCACCAACTCTATCCAAAGTATTCAAGACAGCTACTCACTGTACATGCAGTTCTGGAAATGAATTGTGAAATTGATTATAATGTTAGAGTTACACAAAGGAAAAACACAAATATATACGCTTAATGATGAAGGCACAGATAAACTTAACTGTGGTCAAGTGATAGCAACAAAAGTGGAATAAAAGCACAATGCAGTGATGTTAAACAAAAATCTACTGCCAGTGGAGCCCAATTCATACATGGTAGCCCACATGTACATTCCACTATACTATAGCAGTAGAAGTCTGCAGGATACAGAGCAAAATAGACACAAAGCTGATTTCCTGGGTTTGATATACACACAGTACAGAAGTATAGCATTAGGCATTAACACAATTTTAGAAAAAACAAAAAACAATCTTTTTTTCTCCCCCCATCCTGAAGGCTTCGAAACACCACAACGGAATGACTCGAGTTAATCCAACACTAGGACAGATGCCATGGCAACAAAATCATTGGCTTCACAAGCAATATATAAAGCGATAAATGACCAGGTTTGATGTATATAGTTTAAAGGGTATTTTGTATTAAAAGCTCTCTTGGAACATGTTTTTCACTGTCCAATCTTTGATAGAAATTCAATAGGTGAGTCAGATTCACTGATTATTGAGCAATCATAGTGATTGAGCAGAAAAACAAATGACATCATTTTCTTACAAAGAAATAAATGTAAAATTATCACTCATCCAGATATTCGGTTTAAAGACTGTTAAAGAAATGTTTTGGTAATAGGAGATTAATTATTTGAAATTGAATTCAGTAATTTGCGAGAGATTTATCACTGCTGCATTACGCAATCATTTGGAATCTTTAAAAATGACAAAAAAGGTATCGTTAAATGAATCTTTCAAAGTTAATTTTAAGATCAGATACTTGCTGCACCTATAAAATGGTTGTCTAAATTGCTAAGATTTTTTTTACAGCATAACAATATCATGCTTAGCAAGCAGTAGGGCTTTAGCAAATAGAACAGGACAAATCATTCAAAACCGTCTTTCTCATAATTCCTAGAACTTATAACAGCATACTGGTTGTATTGCTTAACAATACAGCGATTTCGTTTTTATCAGTTTTCTCTATATTTATTCAAAATAAATTTTTGAATATTTTTGACATAGTTATGTACATAAGTGCAAACAAGGTGAATATCACACATTCGTACACCCCAGCGAGGATCGACATCAACCAGCACAGCTGGGCTAGCCGGAGAGGAAAGAGACTTCAGATGAACAACACTTCTAGTCGAGAAAAATCATCTAGTCCGAGGACGGAAGGTCCAAATAATGAATGGGAGAGGGCAGGTTGTGGTGTCCATCGTTTCATTTTTCAAGCCAAAAACCTCTTCACCTCCCAAAAGATACATGTTTACGTCAGCAAAAATCTATTTTTTTTACGTTTGACACCAACAAAAAGGAAAGAAAAACAATCAAAACAAAGCAGATTTAAGACACACTCACAAATCATAATAAAGTTACACGTGAACAGTCTCCCCAAAGGAATTTTGAATATTACAATGACTTATTTGTTTCCGTAAAACATACTCTAAACTAACTAAACATTCCCTTTTGTGAATAAGTAGGTTTATTCTCTAAATTGTTATTTCAATTTACGTGAAAAATAATTAGGTTAATACAAAGGTAGCCACATTGTAATTTTGTTGCCATAGCAACAGTAACTTTTCTAATCAACAATGGATCTATCAATTTAGGTATACATAGTCGTTATAAGTCTACACAAAGTATTTTACTTAAATGAATATTTTTTATTTTCATGCATTGATTTATTTTGTCAAATAATTAAAAAAAAAGTTTAAACTTACCACTAAATTACTTTCAATACATTGCAATCACGACTTTATACAGTGACGAAGAAACCAGGCCCCATGGCTCTGTCCTGGCCATCAGAACCTCCAGTAGGACCGAATACAACCTGTCCTCATGCTTTGAGATCTGATCTCACGGTATGCAATGACAAAAAGGAGTTGCATATTCTCCACAGTCAAAGGGTATGAATTCATGAAGATGGCAAGAATAATTACAGTGGATACTAAACATCAGGTCTGTAGATAACCGAGGGTCAAGGAAAAGAGTGAGAGACTATAAAGAAAAATATCATCTATGTACTCACACAAAAACACGTTCAAGTGTACAAGGAATAGACACTTTTAAACATGACAAACAATGGTAAACGTTCAGTTAAAATTAAATACCGCAAGAGTGGCACCATTCATTTGTCAAGTATTTTGTTATTCCAGCTGGATAGCAGTTGGTGAAGGCATAATGACATGACAGAAGAGAGATTTTTTTTCTTTTTTTTCTTGACTGGACAACGCATGTCTTCCAAAGCTCTAAGGTTTAGACAAAACAACTTGCCTGGACATTCTTTTCATCACTTCAATAAGTCAGAGAGAAACATTTGCCTTTAAAATCAAATTCATGAAACAAAGGTCGGGACAGAATTTGCTCAAGGATATTATTATTTTTTTAAGTAGTCACACCACCCATGAACATTAAATATAAATCTATATAATAATACACATACTTTAATGTCCTAACACAGTATCAACATGATATTTATGTTACCTTTGAAAAAGTCTATATGTAGTGAATCATTATATTTCCACATGCCATTCTTTTAAATGGGCATGGTTAATTTTTTTGCATTAAATACATTCACGACACAATAACATGACTTAAACATGACACATCTTCAGTGGGAAATGGCACAAAATGAGTCACCCTTTTCAGCTAATGGAATATGGGATTCATCGTCTCTTTTAACATAGATACATATGCACACAACTAATTAAGAGTATTGGTTACGTTTATCTTATTCATGTCAAGACAGCACAGCTGCCCCAAAGAAACTAGACAGATATAGCTTACTGTTATGATGAACGATGAACTACAGATCCATCTATCCCTATCGATCTGTTTAACAGTGTATGAACAATCAACACTTAAGGAGACTGGAAAGAGGCACATATTCCCTTCACTTAATTGTATTAGAATTCGACGGCCAGTGTATTCCGTTTTTTATTTAATTTTTTATTATTCGATACCCACTGTGGGATCAAATCTGGGGCACCTTTCATATCTCCGGCCCACATATTTTGTTTTCTGGCTTCTCCTTGTGGGAATTAAGTCCTCCCCTGACTAGAGTAGTATTAGCATTTAGAGTCTGTAGACTATTAAAGAATGAACAGAATCAGAGGAAAAGAGAATACGCTTTTTAAGTCAGACAACACAGATTCAAGTTCTCTTTTTTCTCCCTGAAGAGCCAATTTAAATAACAATCTTAGTGCCACTGAGTCACTCCAACAGCCAAACAATGGGGTGAAATTTACCCCCAAAAATAGAATTATATTTAAAAGCAATTCCCTCGTTGCCGTTTTGTATTTTTTTTATAGATTTCTACCAGGTACAGCGTTTGTGTTTCAATTTTCTGAAACACAAAAAGTTATCGCATTGACTAGGGATGTTCCATTCGTAGGCCACTACTCTTCCAATACAGACTTTGGTGAATTTGCACAAAAACAGGAAAGCACTTGCTGCTTTCATGCTGTGCAACCATTCTATCATCGGCTGTCAAAGCTCAAAGTTCCCAATTAAGAAATTGTTCAGTTTCAGCTTTGTTCCCCAGGCGATCATTTTGGTTCAAATAAGATCCAAGCCGACATGGGACCAGGACTTACTCTTTCTAAAGCACCTACGATGTAATAGGCGTTATGTTTTACTTAACAAGTGCCCCGACTATGCTTAGAGATTGTCATTCATCAAACATTGCACAGAGATCCATAATCAAATTTGGAATTGGGATAATCTTAGAAAGACTGATAAACTGACCTCAAAGCCAAAGACAGTAGGTGGCGCTTGAATAATTTCAAAGCTTTTACAGCCAAAGAACATTCACTGGTCAGATATACTGCACTGAAGACCAATTCTGATTTATAATGGTAGCTTTTATATTTATAATGATCTAATTTGATCCTGTATGAAAAGGTCAGAGTACATGGAATAACGCTGCTTAAAGGGGAAATGTGTAAGAGTCATGCTGTTATTCATATTTAAAAGAACCGAAAATGCCCGGGCCAAGATGGCTGGAATAGGAATATTTTTTTATCTTCATCAATGGCTAGCATTAAATAATTGATGGTGAAATATTAAACAAATTTGAAAGCAATAAATTATGATGCACTTTGGGCATTGTTTGGTTATCATAAATAAATGAAATACATCTAATTGGCAATATTAGCTACTAAAATGATAAATATATTGTAGTTTGACCTAATTGTAAACTTAAACTGGTATGGAGTTTAAGCTAAACACTAGTACTAGCCTTTATCATCTTACACATTACTCCATAAAGACATTGTGTTGCTGAAGAAAGAGCACTACCATTTGCTCCAAATGAACCCCGTTCACCACTAGTTGTAATATTTTTAGGGTATAAATTGGATAGTTTTTGTTTACCCTCGAGAAAATAAAACAGAACGGAACCCTGTCTACAAAATTTCAATAAAATAAAAAAGCAATATTTTTTCACAGCCAAATTATTGTTTTCTTTAGTGACAGTCACATAAGGTCACATTTTGTGCCACAATAGATCATTTAAAGGCACAGACAAATTAACAATAACCGGATGTTCTGTTTCTCAGGTAGAATGAGATGATTGACCCTGAAAAAACACAAAACTTTTTTTGACAGCATTCTAATAAAATTGAGACATAAAATATTGAAACACAAATCATGAAACATAAATTCGATTTCATACAATACAAACCCCCCCCCCCCCCCCTTTCCAACATAATGCCATCAGTGCCAAACATAATGGTGACCATTGGCATTCCGGTTAGTTAATCGAGTGGAATTCCTTAATTAGCATTTCCTGCCGTATTATTGATATTTTCTTATACTTTGGTGCAGTCGCCCAGTCATGTCGTTTGCTCTTCAGTACAAGACGATGGCTTGGAACCCATGAGGGTTTTTGCTGTCGAAAACTGTGTGTGTTTATGTGTGTGTGTTTGCGTGTTTTAGTGCGTGTATTTCTTGAAGGTGTGGCACTGGGCATGTATGGCTGTGGGAGCCTGGGAGTGTCGGGCCACCGCCTAAAGTCAATACACGTCATGGCGGCTGTTGTCCCCCCAATGCTCAAGAGGCTCCCCCTCCAAAGAGTGCGGCACTCGGCCCAGCTCCGGTATTCTGGGCCTTTTCTTTACACACTAAAACATCTCCACCTTCAGGTTCACACTGCCACTCGGTAAGTGTGCACATTTGGAATTAGGCACATTTTTGTTGCATTCTGAGAGTCGAGTTACTCTTTAAGGGATGGGCGGGTGGATGGGTGTAGTAGAGTGGATAGGGTGAGGGGGCGGGGTTTCTTAACTGGGGTGACGGGCCAGGCTCACTGAGTTGAGGCCCACCGGAGTGGCCATCAGCAGCTTGGGGACGGGACAGAAGTGGGTCTCCATCGGGATGCAATGGAGCTCCACTGCGTCGCCGTTCATGACCTCCGATGGGTCTACTGAGAGAGAGAGAGAGCGAGAGCGAGAGCGACAGAGACCGGAAAGTGGGGAAATGTTATTTGCCATAACATCAAATATATAAGCATGTTGCTAAACAGGTTGGTTGAGTTAATTTAAGCAGAGGTTAAGATACATATAATATACATAATATATGCATGTGTAATTTAATGAATACATTTGATGCAGACGGTTACCCATGTGAGCTAGTGGGCCGCACCACAATGAACTGCTAATTTATTCAAACCATAATCCTGATTACATTTCGGTTATACAGCCAATGTGCAAGACAGAAAAAAACACAAATTAAACTTAAAAATACGGTGTACATTTGTACAATCAAAAATCAACATGATGCTCTGAACAATAATGAAAATGTGAGAATTCTTCATCCTTGAACAAATAGCAAATGTGTCTAATAATGGACTAAGGCTACATTAGTATTAGGCATCTGAGCACTATTAATGAAGGTTGGATCCTTGATCAAGAGGCTTATCAGACCTCAGCTAGACATGCAGACTCCTGAAGGTCACCGGGACAAAGGAACACTTAAAAAAATCACTCGATTTTAAAGTACTCGTTGGGGGTTTTGAGGAAAACTCAAAATATTGTTGCTGAATTTGAAAGTTAAATAATTAAGGCCCTACCATGATAAAATAAAATGTGTATAACTGAGGATATTTTAGTGAAAGATCACATGATGGTCGATCACGTGGACCACAAAGCTCGTCAGCTCATGTCACACCAAAAAACAAAAGCACACCCAAAAACCAAACAAGGATGAAATGTAACCAATGGGATCTCCGTGAGAAAAATGTAATGGAGGCTCATGTCCCTTTCGCTAAAACAAGAGCCAATCAGCCACGGCTTAAAAAAAAACACAAAGATGAACACAAAATGAAAGAGCAAACCTGATTGGACGCGGCGGATTCAGCGAAAGGAACATTGGTGACGTGGGTTGAGGCCGACGAGACAGTGGAGGAGGCACCGTGCGTCATGGGAACTTTTTATTCAGGCGAGAGCCAGACGAGACACACAGGGGACGAGGAAATGGGCGGGGCGGGGGGAGGGGGAGGGGGGTAGGAGGAGGAGGGAATAGGAATGATATGGTTACCATGGCGAAATGTAGCGGCGCAAACTTCATGGCAACAAGTCAAGGGACATCGCTAGGATGGGATTTCGAAGGGGGATCAAGAGAAACATGCAGATGATGAAATAGGAGAAATGAAAAACAAACTGAAATGGAGTCAATTGGAGATCCGACCAGTTACAAAACAAGAATACATGTTTCAATATTGTTCATGAGTGGTGGCCCAGGAGAACATGGCTATGAAGTCTTACAATCTGTTGAGACCATTGACCATTGATAATTGCGTTAGGGCAAACCTGTGAATAAGGGCAACATTTGAATACAGTTAGATGCAAACATTAAGCTTCTTTTAAGAAGGTTACAGAAGTACAACTCTGAAAACAATGTTTCTTCTTGGACAGTTCTGTGTGATGTGAATAGAAACATACTGGAAATAGTATGAGACAGCTATTCTATTATTGAAATGGTAAAAATGACGATGAGTCAGCTGTTGTTGTAAAATTGAGCCATCAAACTCAACTTAAATGAAAGACTGAGCAGATTTACCTTAACCTTTTGAAAAAAAAACGTAAATCACTGTCAGATGCAATAATTTCAGAGAAATATATATGGCAGGGGAATTGGCATCTTAATACAGGTGTAGGAAAACCAAAAAATAAACGAAGCAACTAAAACTGAAATTGAAAAAAATTGAAAACAATGAATGATAAAAATGAATAAGAATAATGAACAATAAACACTCACACACACACAAACACACACATATATACACACAATTAAATCCTGAAAAGCTCAATTTCCGTGTGAATATTCAACACATGAGCTTCAGATATAAATATTTATCGACAGAAAATCATGGGGTTTTGTTGTTACTCATTTCAGATGGGTTGTCTCAACAGGGTGGGTACAACTAATGCAACCACAATCTAGTCGGGTGGTTAAAATAAAAAAAAAAACAGAAATGTTTTGTTTTTTTACCTCAACCGTTCTCAAAGCCACAACAGCATTCTCTCTGCATACTTTATGTAAAAACGATTTCGTTTTCATTCCAAATAATCTGTATTCCCACACACTGGCAGCACAAACTGGCTCTCATTCATCATGCCTGTTCCCAACAAGACGTAACCATCCAGTAACTCCTCACTTGTAAATGCTTTTGCAATAAAAGTGATTATATTTTGAAAGCATGACTGTGTTTGAAATGCAACACACATTCTATTGGCCTCTACACTGTCTCAGTCTTAAGCTTACGTTTCTCCCTTTATAATATTGTATAAATAATATTAATCCATACATCTTATTGCATCTCGAATATATTATAGTATACTATGGACAATGCATTGTATTTAAAAAGCTCTGTTGCAGCAGAAACTAGGTGGTCAGGAGGCCGTCAGCATTAAGTAACATCGGAGCTCTAGGTTGTATCACATCATCGCACTGCAGCCCAGACATCATCCCTAGTTATATTGACACCTTGAATTCATATTTAGCACCGTAACAACATGGCCAGCATCAGCGACCGATGGCCCACTGTCGTCTACTACCCGGCCCCCCCCCCCCCCCCGGGGCCCAGCAGCGGCCGGGGGGGTAGAGGTGCCGTGGGTGCAGAGGGTTTGAGACAGCGGGGGTCTGGGGACGGAGGGCCCTAGGAGATGGGGGGGAGCAGGGGGGGGCCCTCACCAGTGAATCCAGGTATAGACAGCAGGCGGCCAGGCCCCTGCCGGCAGCCACTCCAGTCCCGTCTCTCCCAGCGGCCCTCCGCTGCCGGCGGGGCCGCGGCTTTCATAAGTCCTACGGGAGACAGGGAGGGAGGCTTACTGGGGGGCCCCCAGCAGGCCGGCTCACACACCCTCTGGTGCGGAGCTAAAGGGGGCTACCGGAGGGCCGGCATACCCGCCGACACACGCACACAGACGCCCACGCACACACACACACACACAGACAGACACGCGCACATGAAGACACACACACACACACACACACACACACACACACACACACACACACACACACACACACACACACACACACACACAGGCGGACAAGCACACACACACACACACACACACACACACACACACACACAGGCGGACAAGCACACACATGCACATATGCTCACACGCACGCCACACAGACACACAAAAATAATCACACACACACACACACCGAGGGCATGTACAGGAATGTACAAAAATCTTCAGACGCGACACATGAGTGGTAGAGGAGGCTAAGAGATGGGCGTGAGCAGATTAAGAGACCATGAAGAGATAAGGAGGCAAACTGGAAAGTTCCCTTCGATAGCAAGAGGAGCTTAATGTGTGACGAGTCTACAGCTATGTCGCTTGCGCAGGAGTTAAGAGAACAGCCCTACCTATGGCTCCTGAGGGGGCCATGTACAAGATGGAGCCTGATATCGTCCATTCATAAACACAAACACACACACACACACACAGCGCATGCACACAAACGCAGGCGGACACACACACACACACACACACACACACACACACACACACACACACACACACACACACACACACACACACACACACACACACACACACACACACACACACACACACAATGATGAATGGAGCAGTGGGGATAAAGATGAACAGAAAGAAAGAAAGGAGGGAAAATGGACAGAAGAAGGTGGGGCCAAAAAAAAAGTGTTGTTTAATAAACAGAACAATTATGTGCACAGAACTGGCATCACAGGTGCGTAACCTTTGACCCCATATAAATATTCTACATACGTAACAATTTTTAAATTGACTGCATCCTCTTTGACATTATCATCTTCCAACTCCACTACTGGACAGCTCTATCAATTCACTCGCAAATTTCCCTTTAGGCTGATTTATAGTCTGTGTGTTCACATTTCTTCAATCAAGGTAATATTTGCTCTCATATGCTCCTGGGCTTGCAATGAACATTGAACACATAAAGCACATGAAGCCATCAGACAACCCGTCACACAGGAAAGGGAGGCACAATACACAGAGCGTAACGAGGAAGGGAACATTCACAAGCACAAGGAATCCCTGCATGTAGAGAACACACACATGAACTGCACCACAGCTCTCAAGACCATCGACTGAACCAATAATCAATTAAAAAACAACAATCCATTTGTTGCGTTATCAATATGAGTCACTGGGTCTTAAAATACTGGATTGTGTAATATTTATTATTTCTGTCTTTCAGCAGACAATTTTCTCAGAAGCTGAAATGCAGTCAAAAAGGGGCAGGGAGGGGATATGC
>NC_044057.1:20342915-20417915 GCF_902167405.1 Gadus morhua
GGCCCTGTGCCAACAGCAGCGTGGAGACCCACACGTGTTCAAGGATAATTAAATCAGGGGGGGGGGGCAAGTCTTTACAAAGAACCCCAAAGACAACAGCACAGCCCTTCATCACTTAATATGAAAAGCTTTTCCATTTAATTGGACCACTTGATCTGCTGCTCGCCGCCCCAGTAGAAAAGAAGCGGCTTAACAACACAATAGGCCTTCGACGTCTGCCAGACTAAATATCCAAAGATTCCAACCAATTTTCCCCGGCTAATCTAAGAACTAGATAATTGCTGCTTTAATTGAATGGGTCCATTAACGTCGTCTCAGGAGATGGTGCGCTGGATAATTCATGAAGGAATCCGCAGCCATGAACTGATGTCTAAATCATTAAAATCAGCTGAATTGGGGAGCGGTGTCCTCTTACCAAGGACGGGGAAACAGGAAAATAACATCAACCGTTCCCTCAAAGCAGCACTTACTACATTATGATTTGCGTCAAGAGGATCACATTTAAAAAAAATGAATATAAAATAAATGAAGTACCACCAGAGCGTTTTCCTCCTATTTGTCATGTGTTAAGCGTGGGATAGTAAACACTTCTAATAATCACATGTCACCCATTGCTGGTTCATAGGTGGCGCCATAGATTCAGGCAGTCTTGATGACATCCACACACTGCAAAGTTGTTGGTTAATAACTGAACCAGGCCAAAGATAGAGCTGGAGCTGGTCCGAGATGCAGGTGCTACATTCTCACCATCAATCTATATCTCCCGTCTGATATCGCCACCTCGCAAGTTGTCCAACAAACACCACCAGGCTCCCAGGAACGGGGATTACAGATGCAGCAGAGTATGTGACCGTGCCACATGGTCTGATGATATCAAACATGGCCGACGGGGAGCCGGAGAGCAGAGAGAAGGAGGGCTTGAGGTGGTTGTGACTTTAATAAGGGCATACTTTTTATGGATATGTGGGTTTTATCTCTGGGGAATTCGCCACAAAGAAACTTACAACAGGACGGTGTTTCATATCTGACAAGTTTGGCTAAGAAATAGTCTCCTTGACCCTACATACACATGCAGAGATCTAAATGGACTGTTTTGGTCTAGGTAGGTAGGAACAAAAGCGACAACAGAGATAAGACGTTGCCACATAAAATGTGAGCTTGCAGTTTGCAATTAGCCTTCGTGGGAAAACTTGTTAAACATTAGCTTTGTTCAAACCTCTCCACCCTAGGCTTATAATTATAATCGTCTTTTTTTGTTATGCGGTTCGTAATAGCATGAGCTCTTATTGGCATAAGATGGCAATATCAAACATTAGCAAATGGAAACCATATAGCACAACGTCAAGCTATACCTAGCGTGATCCAATCTGCTCTTTTCCAGGGAAAACGTTGAACACGTTTCTAGCCAAGCATGACAAGTTTAACCTGTCTACATCCTAGCCTTTATGTCTGCGACCCAAAGCCCTTGGTGGAGGGACCCTTTTTAAAAGGTTAATTCGAAAGAAATCTCTTTTCAGGGCCTACTCACAAACCACTTTTGCTCCTACCTTCTCCCCTCCTAACCATTTATCTTAAAGCTTTTCATTCGCCCCTTCGCCCCTCCTCCGGCGCCCCCCCCTCCCGCCTCAATCAGCAGTGACCTTCCTTCTCCTCCTGGGCTCTGCCCTCGCTCCTCTGGGGAGGGATGAACACACGGGGACCTCTCAAGGAACCGCAGTCGGCCATTAAACACCTGGGGGGACGGCAGCTGGGTCCCCTTCCTCTGCAGATGGCTCCCCCCCCCCGCCCACTGTCAAAGGCTCTCATCGTCGCGGCCACACCTACCTACTGACCAGGGGTCAACCTCTCTGGACGGACGAGAGCAGATGCGCCCAATACGGGAAGGTAAACGGGGTCCTTGAAAGCATCTTAGCACGCTGCCATGCCAAAAGGTTCCGATGCTATACTTCTACATACGGATTTATATGAAAAGAAATTGCAAACGCTTTAAAGTTAGCGAACACATGCAGGTGAGATGGGATGGGTGCTGGTGGTGATGTCACCGGGCACCAGGGCGCTGACGACGGCGGCGGACAGTGATGGACGGTGTCAGGGGGACGGCGAGGGCACCAGGAGGTTGTCTCTGTGGACGTGCAGAGCGCTGGAAGCAGAAGAGGTACCGGATGAAGGTAGAAAAAGAGAAAGAGCCGCAGTGTGCTGCCAGCAGGACCCCAGGACAGAGAGAGAGCGAGAGAGAGAGAGAGTCAGGTGACCTCCGATGCAAAATGAAAAATGTGCGCGGGGGAAACACGAGGCAGCCAGAAAAAGGCGTAAACGTTAGGCCGTCCGGAAACCACCTTTGGAACACCCTACCACCAGACATTTTGAGTCCCTTTTCACTTTCAAGTCCCATCTCACAACACATATTTTTAAACGGCCATAATTGTGGTCTAATCCGTCTAATTGTTGTCGCCCACTTCATCCCATTAACGTTTATTTGCTTGTTCTTTTATTTATGCTGTTCTCCTTTTATTTTATTTATTTTGAACTCTGTGCTGTAAGGTGACCTTGGGTGCTTATAAATTAAATGTATTATTATTATTATTACTAAGCCCGCAACACTGGAGTTTGGAGTGAGCTTTGCATTAGCGCGATACGTACATGAGGCTAGGTCTTGGATCAGTGCCTGTCCCAGGCCCAGCCTAGTAAACCTGTTTAAACTCGGAAGGAGCCAGCTCACAAAAGGCCCAATCTCTAATGACCAGACCAGAGAACCTCGAGTCAAGAATCCGATTGTGTTTGACCCTGGTAGTAAGCGGTGGCACAGGACGTTTGCAGGAATCAAAGCACCATCTCAATCCTTAACCTCACGCCGCCAGTGTTAAAACAAAACGCCCCTAACAGATAGTAGACCGTCGCTTTCTTTTAAAAATCATGCATTCTGTCCTCGTCCACACCGTCGTGACTGGTGCCACCAAGTCAAACGTTACCAGAGTTTTGGGTGCTCAACGATGCGGGAACGCAGCCGGGCAGATGTAGTTGCCACATTCATCACTTTACATGACAGTCGCACTCTGGCTAACAAGATAGAGGAGGAAGACGGAGAGGAGGAGGAGATGGAGGAAGAGAAGGAGGTGGAGGGTTTGGGTGCCTCATCTCTTTTCCATTTCCTCTTCCTCCCCCTAACAGACCCATTACGAGCATTCAGAGGCAAAGGGCAGATGAACAGGAAGTCTTACACATCGATGGGACCGAAGGACGCTACAGACAGGGGCCGTGAGCATGAGATGAACATATAAAAGTGGGAAGGAGACGGGGCAAAAGAGAAGGAGAGAGGAGGCATGAGAGAGAGAGGGAGAAGAAGACCAGAGGAGAGGCTGAGAGAGGGGAGGGAGAAGCGGGGTAGAGCCGGGTTGACCGTACAGGAGGACGGCGTAGAACCACCTCCTGTGGAGACAAGAGTGTGTGACTCCGTGTGTCAGTCAGCCCCGCAATAATATATGTTGTCCGTTGAGTAATGGCCCCGAGCACAGCCCGAACGGCACGCCTGCAAATCATGTTGTACGGAGGCGGGTTATTGACACAGCATGCGCGGTGTGGGGGCTCTCTGTTTGCGAGTGCATATCTGTCCATCCTGGGGGGTGTGCGTGTGTGTGTACTGTATGTGTATGTGTGTATGTTTGTGTGTGTGTGTGTGCGTGCGTGCATAATTGTGTTTAATTGTGTGGGTGTGTGTGTGTGTGACGCCAGAATGTCGCCCCTGATACAGAGAGTCGCGTCATTGACCTTCAGCGCTCCCTCACGTCGGTACGTTCTCAAACGCAAATGTGTGACCCTGAGGCTCCGAGAAGGCCAAACATGGCCTTTAATGCTCGGCCGTTCCCAGTCGATAAAAAGGCAGCTTGCGTCTGTCCCCCCCTATCAACTCAGCCAAGGCAGAGCTGGGCTGTTGCTGTGTGCTAAAAACAGCCACGCCACTCAGGAAGATCAAGCTAGCCAATCGGTACGTGCTCATGTGCTGTTGCTAGGCCCTCCCCCTCCCTATCTCTCTCTTTCCCTCTCTCTCTTCCCCGGTGTCTCACACACTCTCAGCCTCCCTATCTCCCTGCTGCTTTGGACACAGAAAAATGGCCGAATAATAAATTCTAACTCGATAAACGCGGAGACGGCAGCTGCAGCCAGACAGTGAGGCCCTTGTCTGGAGGTCTCATTTTTGCTGCAGGGAAGCATGCACGTACACATGCACACACACACACCCATACCGGTACATGTACTGACAGACACACACACACACACACACACACACACACACACACACACACACACACACACACACACACACACACACACACACACACACACACACACACACACACACACACACACACACACACACACAGTCAAAAGAAATGGCCCATTCTTAATTTGAGAGAAATAAATCATGTTTAGCTTCGGACATTGCATGTGCTAAACTGTGTAAGCCATAATACTCCTTGCAGAGAGTATTGGACCTTCGGCTGTGAGCATCTGCAGCAGTAGTGAACTGGCTCTACAATGGAGGAGGAAGAGGCACAGGAAGTAGCTGCATATGTTCACAGGACTCCAACAGTCATGGCCGCCACATTAGAGGGACAGAAAGTCAGCGATTGAGCTTAAAGAGCTCATGTAAATCAACACCAACAGTGCAACTTTATAGCATATTTAAAAGCCCTCAGTGGTCTCAACTTCTAATACAGAAACTCTCCACCCTAACTCTTTGCTGTGATCAAAGACCGTAGATGTGAGCGTATGGATTATGTAGCATAATCCATACACACGTTATGTAGCATAATCCATACACTGCCAATTCGTGTGAAGACAAAGGCCAAAAAAATTAAACACTGTATTGTCGGGCTGACGTGCTGCGTTGTGTCGTGGTGTGCGACGTGTCGTCCGCCGCGGCGGTGCGTTTACCTTGAGCGAGTCGAAGCAGGCGATGACTCTGCCGTTCTCCACGTGACAGCTGCGCGCCGGGTGGGCGAACTTGCACTCAGCGTCCGAGCGCGAGCAGGTGCCCCGCTGGAACTCCCGGCACACCTCCAGGGTCAGCCACTTGGTGTCCCGGCCCATGCTCATGCTCATGTTGACCGCCATGGCGAGCCGCAAAACCCCCGTCTGGTGACGGGGCCGGAGTCGGCGGTGTTCAAAGAGCGGTGGTGGCGGTGGCGGCGGCGGCGGTGGTGGCGGTGGCGGCGGCGGCGGTGGTGGCGGTGGTGGCGGCGGGAAATCAGCAAAGGTCGTTTGCTACGTGTGATTTCAAAAGTGATATTAATCCCACATAAACAGCAGCGGCAAACTTCAACACAGGGATGGCTTCTGTTTACCGAAACGGAGGGGGGGGTGAATTGGGTTTGAGGACGTTTAGGGATCGACTACGCTGGGACCTGGGCGATGCCACAGGGGTTAAAGAGCTGGACGTGTGGGGGCTGAGCTGGATGGCAGGGGCTTAGCTCTGAACCGAGGCCAGCTCTGACTCATAGGAGGTAAAAACAAACGCTGGGGTGACACGCTGGCATGCTAGCAAAACGTAGCGTCCGGGATCAGGACACCGCACTGTCCTGGTGACGCAGGCACTGGGATGACTGGTCCGGTCTGTCTGGTAGCCCCGAGCTCCCCCTTCAGGATCCGTCCCCCGCACCTATCCCTGTACACACACAGTAAGGCGTGAACCCCCGCTCATGACAACATGGCCACGTGTGTGTGACAGCCCTGGCTGGCGCTAGCTACGTCTAGGGGAGATAAATATCAGCAGGCGCGGAAACCTTGGGAGGGCAGGAGCAGGAGGAGGAGGCGGCGTCGTCCTTGTATTGTTGCGCCGGGAGCTGGCGTGTCCGGGAGGGGGGGGGGGGGGGGGGGGGGCAGAGACGAGCACAGCGGCCGGGGCCGCGGGAGGGAGGCGGGGTCTGGGGCTGGGGGGGGTGGGGGGGGGGGGGGGGCACGGGAGGGGAATGAGGGAGGGAGGTACGATCTCTCTCCGGCTGTCAGTGGGAATAAAAAAACAGCCCCATTCAAGGCCAAACATGCAGGGTGTAGCACCTCGGTCTCATCCAGCCCCGGGGACCGTTTCTGGGGGAGAGGGTGGTGGGGGGGGGGGGGGGGGGGCGGTGGCGGTGTGGGGGGGGGGAGGGAGCGCGACGCAGAGCGTGGACGGTGGTGGTGGCGGCGGCAACGCAGTACGATGAGAGCCACGCGGTGCGGGGGAGCTCTCGGGCAAAACTTGCAGCAGCAGCAGCAGCGAGGCACTTGGAAACGTCCCACTTCCTTTCGCTTTGCTGTTTCTGTTCCGTCCCTTTTTCCCTGATCCCTAGTCTTGTCCCGTAGTTCTCTGGCAGGGTGACTCGGTTATCCTCTTGTCCTCATCCTCCTCGCGGGGAAATACACTGCACGCGCCGGGTTATGGGATTGCCAACGCTGCATGGAAGAAAAAGAAAAACGTAGGATACAAAATTAGGTTGAACGAGTCAAGCCAACAGGAGGAACCAAAAAAACAACAATGACGCGATAGATCCAGGTCCTTGTTTCAGAACTAATGTCATGGCTTTGGAGAGGGCGATGAGAGCCACGCGGCAGAAAGGGAGAAGAAGAATTAGAGAGGGAGGGAGGGAGAGGGGAAGAGAGGGAGAGAGAGAGAGAGCGAAACGAGAAACAAATAGGGGAGAGGAGCATACGGGAAGGAGCGAGGGAGGCTGCAATGAACAGGAAAGGGCAAGCTATGTCTTGATTAAGTGATACAGGAGAGAGTGGGACAGAGAGACAGAGAGAGAGAGAGAGCTGGAGAGAGAGAGAGAGCAGGAAAAAGAGAGGAGGAGAGAGAGCGAGCACAAAAGGGGGAGAGAGCAGGAGAGAGAGGATGCGGGAGGGGAGCACAGGCAATAAGAAAGGAGTAGGTTTGACTTCCCCCTGCACTGCAGACCATAAAGTAATTGAAAAAACTTGACATGAACCATATCGCGAGCGGGCTCCAGATTGCCGTGTCCTTGAACAAGCTCGGCCCAGCACATGTGGCACGTTCATCCGTTACTACAGCGAATAGTTAACAATATGGAAAAAATAAAAAGAGGAAGTGAGGGGCGGGATGAGGATGAGCAATGGGGCTCTTGCTTCAAAACTGCAGCTGCTATGCTGCTGGCAAGGCTGCGGCCAATCAGGCGCAGCATTAAAAGGCAGGCAACTACGTCACCGACCAATGACGAGAGAGGTACCGCAACGGCTGCTCCCCTCGCACTGGGCAAACCTTGTGTTTGCACTGCCTCTTATCTGTAGCACAACCGTGCCATGGCCATGGAGTCCCATGCCCAGGCCGAAGCCACGTAGCTCACAGACCACAACATATGCAACAATTTATATATATATATATTAAAAAAATAAAGGTTAATTTTCCATGCGTCATTAGAAAAGTGGACCCGATTTGTGTGATTAATTGTGTGTTGAACACACCCCTCGCTGGGAGACTGACGGCACAATTCAACCGTTCATGGAATGCGTTCACACAGGAAGCGGAGAAGCCCCAGGAATTATGGCCGCACTGCAACATGTCAACATATTCCAACAGAGGAGAAGGATCCACCACACGAGACGGCCGACCCACGTTACACGTGTTCACACGCACAAGGGTAAACAAACAGACAAAGAGGCAGGACAGACGAAAGTGCGAAAGAAAGAGGAGGACTGTAAGGAGGAGGGGAGAACGGGTTGGAGCAGATTCTATCGGCCCCCGTGTCTCATGGCGACAGACACAGACGGAGGAGGCGGCGGCGGGGGGGGCAAGGGAACAAGTGTGTGTGTGCTAATGTGCACAACCCAAAGGAGAACACTGCAGTATAGGGAGGGAGAGAGAGATTTGAGTAGAGGGGGGGGTGGAATTAAACTGATACAGCCATTTGCAAAACCACAACACACACACACACACACACACACCAAGACAAAGAGACAGAGAGAGAGAGATTGCCATGCTTCATCTTTTACTCCTTAATGCTTCCGCCTCCCATGGATCGATATAAAAGCAACCCCCGAGCCCACCTGCCCCCCCCTCCCTCATCCTCCAGTTGTGTGTGTGAGGGGGGGGGGGAGGCTCTAGCCATCCTGTATTCAGATCCACACAACGGCACCCAACGCCCTTGCGAACGCACACTTTCCAAAGGCCCAGTGAGGGAGCTGCCAGACACACTGCAGGCACCGCAGAGCCATGCTTGCTAGCGCAGGGCATGCTAGCACAGGGCTTGCTAGCAGCGCAATTCGTTTTACGCTTTAAATCACGCTTGCATTGCGCTTGTAAGCATTACAAGCGTAACGCTTGTAAGCATTGTGCTTGCTAGTGCAATTGTTCCAGGAGACGCGTTCCCTAGAATGTTACCAGGGAGCAGAAGGGCGGGACAGCCCTCCTCCAGAATGTGAGGAGATACAGTGGGTGGGTGTACTCTTGCACTCACTACAACTGGCTCAGAGTACAGAGACGGAGCTCCATGGACCCTTCAACTGATCTCTCTAATGTTCTCTACTCTGCCTCTCTACTCTAATGTTGATACTCCTTGGTTACCCTCGAACGAACTAAAGTAATATTTATTATTTAATCAAGGTTTTCTGCAGCTCCAGGTGTGGTAGACACAGTGCACAATGCTTCTGAATCACCAAATGTCAGTTCTTTGTGAATTGAAAGAACTTAATATTGTTTCAGTTAGGACTCTGTTCTACACTTTGTTTTATTGTTTTCCAAGACAACCTCGGAATTGTGTTATTATAGAATTATAAGAAGAGAGAAAGCTACTCCAAATACAACTATGCAACGACTCAATCAAATCAAACAGGCTTCGCAGAATATACTCACTTACAAAACTAAGGTATAAAATATCTTATTAACCATAGATATATTTTTTACGGTATTTCTAATACATTATTTACAGATAAGATGTTTTTTTTTTTACCCCATTGAGGCTCACCATGAGATTAATTAGCCCTCTCTGTGAATTATTCAGCTCCAGCAGAGAGAAGCAGCAATGTAAAGGGTAAGAGGCTGTGTGTTGGACAACCGACAAAACAAATAAGTTATTTCATTATTGAAACATAAACATAGAAGGCTAATTATGGAGATTTGATTGCCATGTAAAACACATGTTCTCTTTTGAATAGGAATATGACATGTTAATACTAATTCAAATCCATCCATAGTTCTGGATGGACAATGCAGAGTGCGAGTGGTGGATGGCTGGCTGAAGAAGCCTCACCTGGTCCGAGTCACACTGATTGGACTCTGGGGCTGAGTGAGGCTGCACACCTGTCGTGCATTGAGCAATCAATGTGCACAGGTTATTATCACCACACACACTCAGGAAGCTCTCCTGGCTGGAAGTACGGATCACCATCTCTACGAATCATTATCTTCAAACTCAACAATAAACCGGCTTCCAACGTCACCAGCCTGTGTCAGCGTCTGGAGGAGCCCACAAAAGCCCCCCAGGTGGCGTGTGGCAGCCCCCTCGGTTGTGTGTAGCATTGTCCGTCGCTACAGACATGTTTGAATTAATGTTGGATCTGATTGCGATAAGTGCCGGGCTATAATTCCATTTATATGACGTAAGAAAATGCATTTGGCATGTTCTTATAGTAGAAGGGGACTATTGCAGGCAGGGTTGTAACCCTGGCTAACATAATGTTGCTCCGCAACGAACGAGAGCATGAGGACGAGAGCAGGTGTAAGAAACACAAACACAAGGTCAGGATAGCGTTCGAAAGGGATATTACAAATGGAATGAGATACATTACTATCGAGGCCACCCTGGTTATTAAATTGACAACTGGGAAAGTGTGTGTGTGTGCACACACACACGCACACACACACACACACACACACACACACTTCTGTAGAGCAATATCAAAATATCAAGGAACATTTGTTCCTGCAACTTTGAACGCATTCGTTATATCATCGTCCAACAAAATACAGTATCTACGTGTGTCATTAACTTGCACTGAATGTCTTATCCTCTAAGGATGCAGTCTGCTTAGCCGCGAGTAACTGCGCTAGGCACTCCGTCCTCATTTTTATCATCATGATAAAATGGTAACATGTGGCTATGACAAAGAGGTAAAAGCCCACTGGTCAGTAGAGGTCGGACTGAATGTAGGACAGAACATGGAGGCCCGGTTGCCGTTGAGGAGGGCGCACGGCAACCCTCAGCCAATAGTGAGTGAGCCCCTCTGGGCTCCAGCAGTATAACCTTCAAGTGGAGTGGAGGGCTGATGTCCGCACTATGGTAAAACACAGGACAGAGCGGACATCCCGACCACAGCCCACGCTGTGCCATCATTGGTAGGGTAGCCCTATGTTGCTGTACTTGTATTCTGACGAATTAACGGCTGGGCTATTATGACAATACGTTAAACATTTGTGGGGGGAAAAGATATTACAAAACAATTAAAAGCTATTATTTATAGATATGCACTGGTAAGGATATTTCTTACTGGTACAAAGCTATGCCTTACTGCTGTTTCTACAATAGGTTACAAGCTCCTATTAGCGTTTAAATTGCTTTATGTAAGAAGTGCATATTAAGCCAAATTAGCGTTACCACAAAGATCTACTTAGCATCCTTGATGGATTTTTACATTTGTTTGTAGTTTAAATCCATTGTACTACGTCGCTTTCTTGGTTGTCTTAACCTGCTGATTCATAGGCTGTAGTTATACAAGGCACAACACCTTCTATCTGCAGGGAATGATAATGAAAGATGTAATGCACGTTATTACTTTATTCCTGTTATTGGCAAAATCTCAGAAGCCAACAATGCATCACATGGATGCAGGCTCAGATAAATCAGATGGCAATGGGATTATTTTAGAAATATGCATAGAAATGGAGCAAAAAACACATTGCGTGGTATAATAAATAAATAACATAAGTACTAATTATAACAGGCAGGGAATTCTTTTTTTTTTTATTATTGCTTTTTATTTGACCTAGTCATTTTAAGATTCTGTCATTTCTATCTGCTTGAAGACTAATGCTTCAAATGTATTCTAATGTGAATCCTTTTGAGAGCAGTTTCGGTAGAAAAGTGTATACATTTGGCTTACTACGATAGCTGATGCTCCCGAAAAAAACAAAACACGGGAGATAAACGCAACCGGATGACCAACAGGTCCTATGGTAGAAGGGGGAATCGATCAAATTCGGATGAGAATAGAAGCCAAAACCAAAGCCAAACCCAGGCTGGGTGGATGAGTAAAGTAAGTAGGTTAAGTCAATCTGTATAGGCTATATTTATCATATCAGCTCATTAAAGTAGCGCAACACCCTAAAACACTGTTAAAACGTGTCTAGCCTATTTGGTTAAACATACAGAAATAACAAATAGAGGAAGAAAAATAATACGGTGTGGGTGCAAAAAAATAAATATATGAGCCGTGCACATATTATTGTGCTGAGGCCCATAACGATTTCAATATAGTTATATTAGCAAAGACCATTTAACTGTCTGAGCAAGAGAGAGGCGACGTGGAGACGCTGTGCACGCCTATGGATTGGTGGTTATTCAGCTCCAATTTAGTAACAGAAACGAGCTAGACTGCCGCAGGGTCCAAAGCCTGAAGGGCTTATGAGCGAGTCTAGACACGTTTACTGTTAAACGAGGTAGGACAATATAGCCTGAATGGACTGATCACGGCGTCTGACCCTTAACCCGTTTGTCACCGTGTTGTTGTTGATCAAGATCTTAGCGGCAGTCGCAATGCAATTGTATATTTATAGACCTTTCCTTTGACCAGATCATAGATAAACAGGAAGTAAAACCCAATAGTGCGGCGTTATCAATCGATATAAGACGTCTCCATGATTTGCTTATTTTTTAGCTTTGTGTTTGGCCTTTCAACTTCTCTCATGGGCTTGCACCCAGCTATTCGCACACGTAAAGTTAGAAACGCCAGGCCAACATAAGCATGATTCACATGCAAAAACGAAAGAGAGCTCACTCACTGCTCATCCACCCGTGGCTGCTGAATCAGTTCAGTGCGCAACAATTGACCATGTTAGCCTCTTGCTCCTCGATAACCCCCGTGAAACGTTAATGACACCAGCATAGCAATGCGCTTTGAACAGGCTACACAATTATAAATCTTTGTATATATCCGGGCACTATAATACTTGTATACTAAAAATTACATCACAAAATAATTGCATTTGTAACAAAAAGATTGGAGTTGTTACGCATACCACAGTATAACATCGCATGCAAGCAAGTGCGCCAGGCTCGCTGAAAAAAGTCAACTGCGCCAGACATGTTCTTACCTGGGCATGTCACACAAATCACATTCAAATTTCAACGTCTCCTCGTTCATGTGCGGCTGTCTAATAACTCACTAGCCTGCTGTGTCAAATCGTAATTTCCGTCAACACCGATTCCACCAGCTAGACGTTTTCTGCGGTGAAATTTAATATTTAAAAATAACCAAAACAAGATCGACGCGTGGCTCACGACGGAGTCGCTCGTAGATCAAAGTGGGAGAGAGCGAGCCTGGGGGAGATCCGTTCCCCAATTGCTCGGTAGTCACAGATTCCGCACAGAATCAAAATTTAAGGGAGGGCAAAATGGAGAGGGAGGAGTTCGAGAGAAAAAAAAAATTGGACAAGGATAGAGCAGTAGTATGAGCAAGAAGACGCACCGTTTAGTCTGTCATGACGCAAGGACATGGGAAGGGGAGCCAGGTGGATCCTTCGAGTACCAGTACCGTTGTCTTTGAACTGGATTTCCAAATATGTAGTTCACGATAGACGCTTCAATCTATATGCTTCACTAACCCTTCTGCAGCAGTAACTCCAACCAGTTTTTACCTAGTCGATAAATTAAAACATTTAAAGGCGGTTTGTGGGGATATTTTATAACGCTTGAGGAAGAAAACGCACGAAATCACGATTGGTTCTTACATTTAGGTTACAAACAAGTATTACCGTGTGCCTTGGATGGATTGGATGGATATCGTTATATGGCTAAGGTTTTATTTTAACCAAACTTCTTTTACCTGCTGGGGTCATTTATATAGCTTTAAAATGTACTATACCGGCCCCTGCTGGTACTATAAAGTATAAAACATGAATATGGATCAGAATGAGCACAGCGTAGTATTTTGTTTCTATTTTTTTTATATAAAATATTAGGACACAAACATTACATATGCACATAACATCGATAGTTATGTTATGCATTGAGGTAAGTATAAAAAAAAGCAAAACTGCTTTTGTCATTGGTCACATGGATGATTGATAAGTCAGTTTAGCGTACAACACATGCAGTAAAAAAAACAATTATACAATTTATCGTTTTGAAAAGAAAGTAACCATTTCATTCTTTAGCGTACCATTTGACTACTTAAAATGATTCGGGACTATGATTGCCAATAAACTTCAGGCAAGGCTTAAAAAAGGTCTAATTTGCGGTAATTGCTCTACCTTACTATACCTTCAAATCCCCCAAAGATTAGCAAAATGATTTGAAAAAAATACAATACAGAAAAAAATACAATCTGGATCAATAAATAAATGTGCGTTATCATCATTAAGGACTGACCATTGTGAGACAGAAAAATAAACTTACATTTAGACTTGTGACCACTGGGGTTAATGAGGCAAACGTGGCAAAATAATTAACAAAAATAAAGATTAAGACATCCTATTTAGTATCATTCCATTGAACCTTCCCGAAAGGCCTTTTCCATGATTAGTTTCTCTAGTCTAGATCCTTACCTAAACACAACCACCTCCTCTTACTGAAACCATTGCAACCATGGTTACCCTAAAACATAATACCCATTGTTAAATACAGTCCTAAATGAGCCGTCCATATAATGCCTCATATCGGCCACGCCTCTACCGACCCCTCCACTACCACTGCTCCACATTGTCCGTGTAGTCTTCCAGGGTGCCGTTCTCCTCCAGGTCCCACCAGTCGGGCAGCAGCCCCTCCGCCTCCAGGGTCTCCCCGCCGCCCTCCACCATCTCCTGGGTCGACTGGCTCCGGGTGACGGGGCGGATGTCCGCCCGGTGCGGGGGGGTCGTCTCCTCGGTGGGCCTCAGAGGCCTTCCCGGCCTGGCGGAGGAGAGCCTTCCGCGGAGCCGCCTCCTCTCCTGCTGCCTCCTCTCCCGTGCCTGCCTCCTCTCCTGCTGCCTGGCCCGCTGGAAGCGCTGCAGGAAGAGGTCGCGGGCGTACTCGTACAGCTCCACGTCCCAGCGGTTCAGCCCGCGGATGCGCCGCTGCGTGTCGAGGGCCACCTCCACGCTGGCGGCGCGGGTTCCGTTGAGTTGCGTGAACGGAGCGATGAAGGCCAGGCGGAAGGTGCGCTCGAACAGGTACTGGGTCTTGCGCTGGTACTCGGTGAGGCCGAAGAAGGCCATGCCCCGCAGGTTACGCTTGGCGCTCTCCAGGAGAACGGCCGAGCGGTCCTCGTCGCCCATGGCCGACACGTTGTAGCAGCCCACCAGGCTGAGGTCGGCCAGCATGCGGGTCTGCCGGTTGTTGGCCAGGTTGTAGGGGCAGTCCATGAACTCCTGCAGGGTGCAGCCGGACCAGTCGTCTCCCAGGTAGCAGCTGGGCAGCTCCGACAGGGTGGGCGAGTGGCCGTCGCATACATGCAGGGAGGCCTTCCAGGTGGCTCCGCGCTGTACGTGGCGCCACTCGCTCAGGTAGCGCCACACCGGGTCCCGCAAGATGGTGATGTAATAGTAGTTCCTCCTGGAATATTTCAATTAAATGTTTGCGTCAGGTTTCGTATGTCAATTTCTTTGCAAAACAGGCCAAACCGTACATAAAACAATTAAGAGTCAAAGTAATTTTCTGAAGTTCTTATTTAGGATCATCCCTCATATTTTTTACATCTTACCTTGGAATTGGTGTTTCGGGGGCCTCGTGTGTATCCATCCGAGTGGGAACGCAGTTAGTGAGCTCGGTCCAGTCCGCATGGAGCCCGCAGCTCCAGCCGGTGGAGAATCGGGAGAAGAGCCATGTCTCCTTTTTACCTGGCCGGAGGCACGTGCATTTCTTTTGACCTGCATGACACTCGCATGGCCTCTCCAGTTGGATGTTTCGCACCAAATGGCGCCCAAACGTGGTTCCTCCAGTTTTTTGGATGTGCAGAAAAACGATTACGTCGTCCCCCTTAATGTTAAAATCTACAGCACGACTTAGGTCGGCTTTTGTAAAGTTAAAGCGAGGGACAAAGCGAACCAGGGCATTGTCCTCGGAGATATACGGGTCCTTTGGGGATCCGTCTTTACCGTCACCATTTCGGTATGTTATGGCATCACTAGCACTGTTGGACTTGAAAATTGACCCAATGCGCAATATCTGGCAATCAGAGGTACCCGGACAAACATACTGAAGAACTATGACGCCGAAGAGCATTAACATGAGCAAGACGATCAAGAGGCGGTGGCTGTGGCTGGACTTTTCATCCATCTTCTCGAGAAAAACAGATAATCATTACTCAAGCGGTCAGATCCCCTGCCCGAGCTGGGGAAACTAAATGTAGTTTGTTTTGCTAGCGACCCTTCCAGCTAGCTACAATGGTCGCCACCAAAACAACAACAATAAGATCGCTAACACAATTCACTACCATTTGCTAACCAGACCATAAAGTGATAGCGCAGTAGCAAAGAAAATGTTTAAAGTAAGATTATCTCCAGTTACGATTGTAATTTAATACAAGTAAAACACCGCTGTGTTATTTCTTGAAGCAACACGTAAAAAAATATTTGTTGGGAAGTGTCCCACCGCTACCGATCCCGATCCTTGACCTTTCTTTCCCAGCAGTCACTGCGCTAAAAGTGGGAGTAGAAATTACGTCATGAAATATCATCGTCACGGGTTAATGTTTTATTACCAGAATTTAAATCTCCGGTTACTTTTATAATCTATTAAATAAAGGCGCAACAATTATTTCGATTACAATCAAATGTCATCGGTTATCGCAGTCTGCAAATGTATTTTGCATTATGACAAGGGGTGAAGCGTTGTGCAGACGCCGAAATAGCTCAGTTGGGAGAGCGTTAGACTGAAGATCTAAATGTCCCTGGTTCGATCCCGGGTTTCGGCAGACCATTTTGTAGATACTTCAACTTTGATTAAATGCCGGGCTGCTCCCAGCATCACTTGTACAAAAAGGTGCCATTTTAGAATCTGCCTAACTTCAAACAGAAAAGGTAATCTAAAATCGTCCAAGCAGTCTGACATCAACACACATAACCAAGAACACCCGGGATGTGGGGTAAAGTACTGTAAACATAATTACAATTTGACCAGCTAGATTATGTCATCGGCACTTATACACAAAATAAGATTATATATATATATATAGATATATATATTTATAATTAAAATATGGTGATCTAAGACTAAATTATGACCATATCAATTATATTACGCCCGCTCCTCCGGCCTAATGCCATGTATATATTATTTGAATACAACCTCCCACCATCACATGGGTTTTGTTGACGGAAACGCATCACCAAATTATGGAAGATGCTGACTTTGATTGCTTTTTATTTGAGTAGTTTTAAGAGGCTATATTTAGTTTGCACTCCTAGATCATCATATTCCGGATGTATTGTATATTATATCGTGATTATGTACTACAATTCGTGTGGTTATATCAGTGGCTTGTAATCCTGTGTGGGATGGGCTTGTGTCACTTGTGTTGCATGAAACGAAAATTAACAACATCATCACCTAGCCATTCGCATTCAACCCAAATGTCTTGAATGTGAAGTTTAGCTTTTAGGCATGAGGCACAAATACAAATACAGAAAAGGAACAAATCTTGAGTTTACATTATTCATGCAAGTCATTAAATGAAAAGACATTTGCTTAAATATTGACAGTCTTTATTTCAACAAGACTAGGAAATGATGCTTAATATACCTTTTCTCTTACAATTTAACATCTACCTCATCTTGTTTCCCACAACATTTAGGAAGTACTCCGACAAGTAAAAATCTCATGAACTGTTATAGCCTCTTTAAGAGACCTCTAAAAAGGTTGCTCAATATTTACATTGTTTTTTCTCCTTTAACTCTTGTTCAGTCACTCCATTCTCTCCATTCCTCAGTGTACGAGTACAACTTTCTGTCCTTGAGGGCCACAGGCAGGCGGAAGGCTTCCCCCAGCCAGCTCCCTGCTGGTTCACATGAACAAGTCAATCCTTAACTTACATCCACTGGGGGAAATGTGACTGCCCTGGCCCGCAAGCACAGACATTAACTATCGCTACCCAGAACGTCCCCTCGCCGCTTTTGGGAGAGATTCATGCTTCGTTACTTACAGATCCGGCTCCCTCTCACTAACAACTACAATATGCACATGCCCTTGCAGAAATGTTGGTGGGTCATGGGAACGTAGGCACTGAAACATTCTAATGAGAGGGCCCCACCACCAAACCAACCTGTCATATCAAGACGTTCTGTGATGGGTTGCATAGGTGTTTCTGCTGCTTGGTTGTTTTAAATTCTCCCATCCCTCCCCGCTGGATGGGAGAGTCCTTAACTGGTTTCATTCACATTCTCTCCCTTTCCGTTGGGATCAATGGAATAAAACCGTAAAGAGTCTAAACAGATTTTCTCTATTATTTTAACCTGCATTAAATATAATGCGTTGATTCAAAATGTCTAACAAAATGTCTTATGCCAGCACTTTTCAATCTTCATGTATCATTTTTATCTGAATGGTGGATGCATGTGGAATACTGTAAGTTTAAGCTAATTTTGTCCCTTCTGGAAGCACTTTTGCAAAGGCATCGCTTAACAAAACATGCATAACTTACTGTACACAAAAAGCTATTTTCGGCACCACGTAATGTGAGAGGTGAAAAGACCCGGGCAATGAAACTGACAGGATATCAATTTAAAAGAAAAACCTTACATTGTTCTTGCCACTTGGCTACAAGTGCAACCTAGTACAAAAACACCTTGAAGCGTGATCAAGCAGACAACAAATACAAGAGACTGCATTGACTAGTCATTAAAACCTACATTCTTTTTTTGTTTGTTTGTTTAGCCTTTAAGAATTAGTTGACAACGTACCAAAGGTTTTTCAACCTCACCGACACCTGTGTCGGATCCGCTCTGGTGGAAGTCATGATTAAACGTCAACCGGTTCCACATGTTCATTTGGAATGGCATGACGTGAGCACCAAAGGCTTTCAGAAAGGAGTCCATTTACACTGAAATCACCTACAGAGGTACACTTGTGTATACGGGGGATGGGAAAAGGGGGCAGAGGCAAAATCGGTGTACACCGCCCCCAAATCTGTGCACAATCAGTCCCACACGCTCCTAAAAAGAAAGCCAACATTAAAAAGACACTGTAGTACCTAATATATATCTTCATTCCAAAACAGATCTAGAAATTACAACACTTTCTCCACATCAAACCCTGTGTTCAAAATAGTCTGTCATTTTGTTGTACTTTGATGAAAACCTCCAGAGCCATATTAACTATTGTTCCTCCCCCACCCCCAGCCCAGATATCATTGGACATGCCGCTCACGTCCTCTTTCTTGTCTCTCTTGACACGCAAAAATTGCATCAGGTCAGTGTACAACTGATACAAACGTACCGAAGGGCAGTCAGGAATTGTGTAGTGAACCCAGTCTCCATAGAGGATGGGTAATGCCTAGGGAGGGCCGGTCATCCTAAGAAATTCACACGCACGCCACTAACACCAACACCGAGCTTGCCGTTACATCTAAAACACGATCGTTGATGGATGTTTAATGACTGTGAGGTATTATTTTTAAATTGCCAAAATGGTTTCTATTTACTTAAAAAAGAGGTTGATAGATAAAAGCTGGCATTAAGGTTGAAATAACTCGTTATTAGAAACTACTGTATACATATTAAGGCACATGAATGCCTTCCCAAAGAATGATTGCATCTCTAGGTAAAACCGTTGGGAGGCTTGTTTGGTAATGTTGCTTTCTGTAGCTCTGGAAGAGGCAGTAAGCAGCTCTCCAGTGCAACTGTAAAAACCTGATACGGTGATCTTTTTTCAGTATTTTTAAATACTCTTACAACAAACTAGCCTACAAGTACCGACTGGCTGATATCCGAATTGGAAGCAATAGTTTTCCATTTCATAGGCACACAGAATTATACCTGCTAAACGTAGATGGAGGGGCTGTTTGTGTTTGATATTTGGGAAATACCACACAATTCCATTGTTTCAAAAAAAGAACCGAGCAGTTGTTCAGTTGCTTCCTATTCTGATTGCTCAGGCCACAATGGTTTAGGTTCAGATAAACGATCATTTTAGATTAAAATGCTAATTGAAACAATCCTATACCATGTCCAATCGTCGAGTGTTCAGAGCTCTCAAGGGCTGCGAGCATCGAAGAGTTCTTGGAAAACACTACATTTTTTTTCTTTTTTGGAAATCATATCGCTGTACATCGATGTCCTTAAAAAATATATAAACAAATAATTAAAACTGAAGTTATTGTAATATTGTAATATTAATAAGAGTCTTCCCCTCCCCCCCCCCCCACAAAGGGCGGACAGACCAAGGTTCCTGAAGGCAGTCTTTTCTTTCTCAAAAGTTCTCTGACAGATGTCCCCTTCGTTCCGTATGTTTTCTTCTTCTTCCTCTTCCTTCCTGGCGCTCTCGTTTCCCCTCTGGGCCTCCCGTCTGCTTCTATCTCCAGTGGGGAGTGAGCAGGGCCAGCCCGCAGGCCGCTAGCGCCCAGCTGCCCAGCGTGGCGCGGTGGGCCGTCGACTTCTCCTTCACAACCACCTTGTGGACGCGGGGCACGACCGGGTTGGCCGGGGTGGAGAAGTAGATGTCCCGGTCCGTCTCGCAGGTCGGCGAGTCGCAGCCGCTGCCGCTGCCCTCCGCGCCGCTGGCCTCGTCCCCTGCAGGGATCACGGGAGCCGCGAGGTTTGAGCATTAAAAAGGCGCGGTTCTACGCTACATTTACACTTACAATAAGTACATTGGTCAGAAGAAACGTGTACTTATTACTTGTTTTTTTTTTACCTGTGTATTTTATTCTTATGCATGTCTTTTGAGTATTTAGAAAAGCGCAATATGACTATAAATAAAATGCAGTTCATTATCAGTCCTAGAAGGCGGGAGGCATTCGTGCGGTCTTTTGGTCCTCACCGGTATCGAAGGAGATGTCATTCCCGCTGTGTGCTGCCTTCAGCCAGCTGGTCATTTCCTTCAGGACGGCTATTTGACTGCGAATGACCACGTCGGGCCTCGTGATGTCCACCTCCACGTCTGGGTTCGACACCTGATTGGCTAGGCCATTGCCGATGACGACGGCGTCATACCTAAAAGCACAAGGGGGCAAGGGTGTGAGATGTAGATCGGAGCCATGGCACTGGTGTACAACCGCCACGCCACGCAACGACTTCGAGGGACTGTGGCTTGTGGGCGTGGCGGTGTCCATACCTGCTTTTTGCGGTTCCGTTCCAGCACTCGTCACCCGGTGCTATTCTCTCCCCGTCGCACACCGTGTCCGGCAGAGTGGACCAGAACTTCTTGGCGAGCTTCAGCTTCTTTCTTACATCGGTCGTCTTAAGAAAAGGTAATGAAATAAAATAAAGTGAGCATAAACAGTGAGTCAAGCATCACAACCAACCAAACCCCGAAAGTCCTACAGATACACGCTGTAAAACTGCTTCATCATCGCTATGCTGGTGTTGTGGTGGGAGCGTACCAGTCGGTCAAGGCTGGTTCCGGCCGCTGTGGTGGGCCTGGCGTCGGGGCTGTAGGGGCGGAAGCGACCGGTGAAACCCGTCTCCTTCACAGAGCGCTGTGACCGGGCGACCTTGGCTGGCCGGGGCTGACCACATCCCTGGAAGATCTGCAGAAGGCACCCGGAGAATAGGTCAGCGGCATCCAGTGGTGTGCGTGTGTCGACATAAAGCTATGTATATTTATTTATGTTATCCTCTTCAGAAGAAAAGAAGTACTGACCTTCTGCGACACTTGCATGCTGTTCTCCTGCATGTTCATGATAGCCTCGGAGATCTTCACGTCGATGGGGTCCATGACGGACTCAAAGTTGAAGGGCCCCTCCAGCCGGTCTGCCAAACCGAGCATGGCATCTGACACAATGACACAAAAAAGCAACAACAAATATACATTTAATTCATGCAGATAGATTCAATTGCATTCAAGAAGAATGCCTTCGGTTGCCCGTACGTGTAACGAACACTAGGGGGAGGCACTGTGCTGTGTGCTAAGAGGGAGCAGACTTGAGATGGAGCCTGTGGGGGCAGCTGGGATAGGAATGCAGAGCTCTGTTTCAGGCGCAGGGAAGCTGCCACACAGAACAAACCTGAGGCCGCCTGCCACACAGGCTGCCCTGCTGTCAGCACACCAACTGAACATAACCGTCTGCTTGAACACCTTGTTCCACTCTCCGTTTCTAAAAACCTCTTGCCGCTTGAAGAGCCTGAATTATACGGTTTTCAAGTATCTTATCTGAGCAAACTTGATAATAATCATACACATTTTCGGAATGCATGGGAATAATTCAGTACTATAATGTATGATACTGTTAAGTACTGAAGCCATAAACATTACATGGGCAAAGATTTGAGGTAGATGCAAGAAAGTGAACGAATATTTGACTTAAACTTCTTCTTTCTTCCATCCAAATGTATCAACGGTCAGAACAAATATATCAGTCTAACAACGAAATAAAGAAGAACTTAATTCCACTAACAATTCCCTTATTGGTCAACCAACCCATCCGCATGCTAGTCAATTCTCCAACCAAAGAACCAGTACCGGTACCTTTAGTTTGAGAATTGACTAGCAGAAGAAGAAAAACCAGAAGAACCATATCTGAAGAAGAACCATAAGAACCATAAGGTTCTTCTCTGTTACCTTTGGTTGGAGAATTGACTGTGAGCCGGATACTAAATACAATTTGTTGAGTTGGGACTCACCGACAAAGTTGTTCCACTCGGTGTCCAGGTCGGCCTGGTTGGCCAGGCAGCCCCGCATCACGTTGAGGCAGTAGTTCTGGCAGGGCTTCAGGGCCACCTGGCCCGAGCAGTAGGGACAGTACAGCATCTTCATGGAGGCCCGCACGCAGCTGGGAGACGCCGTGACCTTGAGGGGGGGGGGGGGGGGGAGACACAGAGGTGTGACCCGGTTAGCACTTGACACAACACATCCGGACTGGACACACCGGGCATCACATCTGGACCCTGAATGCACTGGCTCTCTTGTGGGCCGTTGGACTCGAGTTTGTTTTAATCAAAAGAGGGGTACAGTAAAAACGACTGAATTTGTTTTATCATGTTAATCCGAAACTCTAACCCGTGAAGGAGTCACTGCTGTTATGGTGAAACTAAACATGAGCTAGTGTTGAATTGCACATCTAAGGAGTTGACGTAATCAGATAAATATACGCTGCACACACATAAAGTGTCACACACACGCACACATTGATATTCAATTTCAATCGAGTCCTGGAGCGGAAAAGCCCACACCTCTGCCTCCTACGTTGTCATATTATACCTCGACACACGGTCAAACTGGTTCTTCTCAACTCGTCAAACGCACAAAAAAAATCCCTGTGCTCGGCGATGACAAATCAGGGCATGACAAAAGCCTTGCATTCTACATTCAGCCTAGGGCGACGGTTTTACCTTGCACTAATTCGCGATCAACCCCTCATTACACACAGTGAGCACAGGACAAGCCCAGTGGTGTACATAACTCTTAAGGCTGACGTCCCCTTAATCAAACATTGAATGGAGGCCGTGTTTCATTTCTTTCCCCCCCCCTGTGAAAGACCGCAACACCGACAAGGCAGCCTCTCCCGGCAACGCGCTAGACAAACTACACTCAAGAGAGACACAGAGAGAGAGAAAGCCAGACACAGAGAGAGACAGAGTCAAAGACGGGGGAAGAGAGAGAGACGGCGAGGGAGAGAGACAGAGACAGAGAGTGAGAGATAGACAGAGAGAAACACAGACACAGAGAGAGAGAGAGAGACACAGACAGACAGGGAGAGATAGACGGAGAGAGACAGAGACAGAGAGACAGTCACAGAGAGAAACACAGAGTGAGACACAGAGAGAAACACAGAGGGAGACAGAGAGAGAGGCAGAGAGAGAGAGAGAGAGAGAGACACAGACACGGAGGCACAGAGACACAGGCCGAGAGAGACCCCCCCCAACCCCCCACTTACCGTGGACACTCGGTTGACCACATCGGGCATAAGTGCCAGGCCGCGGGTGAAGGTGCGTGCCGCCACGAAGGCCCGCGTCAGCTGGAGGCGGAGCTTGCGCGGCACGTCGCCGAAGGGCTGCAGCTGGTCGGTGTGGCGGCTGACGCACTCCATGTAGGAGCTGGTGAAGTCGTACTGCACGTTGACCAGCCGCAGCATGCGCTCCAGCAGGTCGGCCCAGAACTCCGACAGCATGGCGTCCAGGTCGACGCCGGCGCTGCCCAACAGGTAGTAGCGCTTGAGCGAGGCGAAGAAGTTCTTGAAGAGCTCCGCGTTCTGCACGTACATCATGCCGTACGTGCGCACGAACATGCTGTTGAGCGAGCGCTCGGCGTTCTCCAGCAGCTCGCGGAAGAACTCTGGAGACACGATAGAAGGGGGGAGGGGGGAGAGGAGGAGGGGGGGGAGAGGGGTATTAGTTTGAGTGAAGGAGACTCAAAGTAAAGTAACGCATTACCTTTAAAATATCGGTAACTACCCTACTTTACTAGACTATAGTAACACGCTTGAGAAGGCTGCTCTTGCCTGCAAGAGGGTGAGAGGAAGTCACACTTACGATGTCATAGCTTGCGAAATAGATCAGGTTCATTCAGCCTTTGGACCACATAAAGTAACAGCATGTGTCACCGCCGCTTAAGTGCATTCGTTTTAATTGTATGGGATAAGGTGACCTTTTTATATTTTTCATTGACCACTTCATTTTTGTTCTCGTTTCCCAAAGCCTGTGTTTTGAAACTTGTGTGTTGCTACTGATTGACCTCACCATTGCCTACTCTATCCTGTTGTTTGCAGATTTTTTTCAGTGAGGCATTTCTTTGTGCAGACAGGGATATAGTTTCATAATCGTTTATATATAGATGTATACAATAAACACTAAGTGATGGTAGGGCTATGATGTTGGTCCATTTATCTACACTAAAGTAAGAAACGGGAAAGTAAAGTAATAAGAAGTGAAGTTACTTTTCAAATGCAGTAACTAGTAAAGTAATCTCATTACAATTTACTGAAGTAACTAGTAATAAGTAACTAATTACTTTTTTGAATAACTACCCCAACACTGACTCTTGTTAATAAACTATAATAATGATAATACAACAATTGAATAACATTACATCTAGACTTAAATAAGGACCAACACAGGCCGTCTTAAACTGCATCCTATCAAGGAGCGGCGGAAGGATGGGTTTGAGCTCCATGATCGGACCAACAGAACCATCTGCAGCCGTGCTCGATGGAATCAGATTGAGGACTTTTTCCATGCGAATCCCGTGCCAACATTTTGACAACTTCTCCAGCCAGCCGGGGCAAATACAGTCAGAGCCATAACGATAATCACTTTGGAAAGAAAAGGACATGCGGCCAGGAAATTATTTTGGGACGGGGAGAGACAGCCAGGGCCAACTAGACTAGAGGAGTGGGTGAGGAGGAGGAGGAGGAGGAGGAGGAGGAGGAGGAGGAGGAGGAGGAGGAGGAGGAGGAGGAGGAGGAGGAGGAGGAGCCGGGCAACTCCATCAAACAGAGGAGCAGCACTGGCGGAGGGGCATTAGAGGAGAGCGGCGTTCCGTCCCGCCCGCACACTCGTTGTTTCAAACAGAAAGTGTCTGCCTGCGTCAGCCCGCCGAACACTGACCGGCGACCGCCATCAATGGCGTTTCTCTGTTGTCACATTCCATTCCGTTTCCTTTCTCCCCGGCCGTCTCTTGGACTGTCCTTCAGAGGCTCTCTCAATAGGATTACTGCATAATGAAGCACCCTGCCCCAATGGGGACCTGTCCCAGACCAGCAACACAACAGCAGCTAGCCCCACATCCCTCACCCTCTCTCTCTCTCTCTCTCTCTCTCACTTCAGAGGGTTCTCTTCACTGAAGGCAGGGAACAATGACCTACTTCATCCTAAGGAATGCCCATCAACCCCTCTGCCCCCCCCCCCCCCCCCCCCCCCTTCCACCTCCACCCATCTCCTATACCCCCCAATAATCCAGCCCCTTCTTCCTTGAGCCACCACTGCTAGCTGCCCCCCCCCTCCCTCCCTCCCTCCCTCCACCTTCTTAATCTGAACAAAATGAGAGTTCCAGAATTCCAAAGTCTTCCAAAAAATAAAGAACCTGCCGACGTGCCGGTGCTCCACCAGCCCTTTCACTGCCCCCTCCCCCCTCCTGTCCCCACCAACACACCGCTGCCCTGAGACACAGGCCCCCCCCCCCCCCCCCCATCACACTGGAGCTGCCCTCTGCTTGCTTTTGACATGTTAAGTTCCCATGCTCCCTTTGGAGAGGGAGGGAGGGTTTGGGAGGGAGGGTTTGGGGGGGGGGCTGGGGTCAGTACTTTCCCCTCTGAATCTGCCACCAGGATGGACGAATGCGCACACACACAGACGCGCTCACGCACACACACACACACACACACACACACACACACACACACACACACACACGTTCAGAGTGCCGCTGTCACTTACACTTCAGACTGACAAACCAAAGAGAGGAGGAGGAGGGAAGAAAATGAGGGAAGGGATGGATGGGCGGGAGTAGCTTGGTGGCGCTTTTTCTTTTTTTTTCTTCCTCAAAATCCCTACTGTGTCGCCAAGGATACCGGAAACACTGCAGGACTCCCCTTCCCCTCCCCCCTTCATTAAAGCCCCCCCAACACACACACACAGCGAAGTTTGACACCACATTGACAGAGATTAAAACAAAGGACCCCCACACCGCACAGTAGCCACAAGTTTAAAGGCGAAGAAAGGAGACAAGGGAGTGAGGAGGAGGGGAAGAGGGCAGAACGAGGCTACACTTCCTCCATTTCCTTTTTATATTACACTAACTAGTTGGAAACACAGTCCCCAAAAAGACTCCCAAACCCTCTCTGGAGTCACGGAATTAGTGTGTGTGTGTGTGTGTGTGTGTGTGTGTGTGTGTGTGTGTGTGTGTGTGTGTGTGTGTGTGTGTGTGTGTGTGTGTGTGTGTGTGTGTGTGTGTGTGTGTGTGTGTGTGTGTGTGTGCGCGCACAGGGGGGGGGGGGGGGTCTCTGGCCCATACATTTGCTGCTGGAGCATGTGAAGCATTATGCATTAGGCATCTTGCATTGTCATTAAAAACAGTTTATGACACACTGCCGCTCGCCAAACGGCCACAGCGCCCAGAGCTGCCTCCAGATTTTTCCATAAAAAAAGAAAAAAAAACACAACTGTCCCTGGCCGGTTAGCCGACCGCTCTGTACGAATGTGGGTGAAAGGTTACGCATAAGAAGGGCACGACTCCTTACAAAATGTAAAGTAATGTTCCCCCCCGAAAAGCTGAACTCTCTTCAGAGTCTCTTTCTCTATACACCCTAGCCCTGGTACCACGCTGGAGAGAGGGGCTGATCCCCCCCCCACCCTTGGCCCCAGACCCTTGGCCCCTCCCACTCCAGGCGGTAATTGCATCCTATTTGTGCCAATTAGTCTCTGTGCTTCTACCTTCCCTTATGGGATTCCAACCCCCCTGCTGCTAGCCTGCATAGCTAAGGAAGGGTGTGTGTGTGTGTGTGTGTGTGTGTGTGTGTGTGTGTGTGTGTGTGTGTGTGTGTGTGTGTGTGTGTGTGTGTGTGTGTGTGTGTGTGTGTGTGTGCGTGCATGCGGCCTCCTATATAGGAGGGCAATAGGAGCTTTAATCTTCCGTGCTTAAATCCCAGACACAGCCCTGCTCTGTTGGAAGTCAGCGCAACAAGACAGACTGACACACACACATGCCCCTTTCACACCGCCGCAAAATCGGGGCCGGTTCCGGGCCAGTTCGGAGCTAGGGCCAGGGCTTTGGTTTCACACCGCCAAAGAACCGGCTCCGGCCCCTAAAAACCGGTTCAACTCTGGCCCCACTTTAGAGCTGGGCTAGAACTAGAACCGCTTTTACGCCGGGGGCAGGGGGCGGAGTTATCCGTACCTTCATAAACAGGAAGACCAACGAAGACCGGCATTTTTTAAAACACCGAAGTAAACAATGGACGTGAATCCGTGTATGGTTCTTTTTTGTTTTTTTCTGATTTTGTTTTAAATCGGAATATTCAAAGAACGAACCATACACGGATTGAATCGAAGACGAAATTGTTGTTGTGTTTGAAACTGGCGCGAGGGTTCTTCTGCGCGCCTATTGTGTGGTGGTTCAACGCGTCAACGCGCCAACGCAGCTAGATGAGTCCATGTCCATGCAAGTGAACGGAGCGTTCCCTCTTCGTCATAACTATCAAACCAAACATCCTTCACATTCTCCGAGCGAACATTATGAAAGTAAAATGCACATTTCTCGCTAAAAATGTTTCCATAAACGCATTTGATGGCGTAACTATGTTACTATTTCCACCCAGAATAAAGAAAGATGTCGGCCGTATACTTCTGTCCAAGCTCACTAGCCGAGACGTTTGCAGTGACGTCATGACGTTGCTCACGCCGGCTCCATGGCTGGCTCTGGCCGGTGTGAAACCAACCGGTTCTTAACTGGGGTAAGGCTGGAACCAGTTTGGAACTGGCCCTAGCACCAGCCCGGAACTGGCTCTCGGTTCTTTTTGGTGTGAAAGCGGCAACAGACAGCCAGACAGACAGACAAGACGGAGAGACGGACGGACAGAGGGACAGAAAGAAGGACCCCAGGGCCAGGACAAACACTGGGGGCAGTGATGAAAGCAGGGGGGGGGGGGTGTTGGACTATTCTTGGCCCCCTGCTCTTAATTGGCCGTGACTCTCGACCCCTCCAGGCACATGACGGGAGCATGCGTAACGGCGAGCCACAGATCTTCTCAGGAGTGTTATCGGGCATGTATGCGTGTTGGTCTTCTAAGAACGGCATGTATAGGCAGCCTTTACGTCACAAATAAGGATTAAACCACCCACACGCACGCACACACTCACACACTTCGCCACTCTTCAACATTGGCTCTTATCGTGGCGGCTTTTTTTTTTTAAAGATATACCGCAGCAGTGCTTTTGACGGTGACTCTTTTTGGCCACGCGCTCTCCCCGGCCCCGTCTCTCAACCCCAGACGTGTCCCGGACGGCAGAGAGTCCGGACACCGGGAGCCGGGAGGGAGGAAGTCACAGGAGAGTGGCAACATGAGCACCCCGCCATGTCACCTTATTCAATAAGAGAGTCTGCTCTAATGGCCCAGGTGAAAGAGGGAGCACAGCAGGCCTTTGTGTGTCCCTGGGTTCTAACGGTTCAGGAGTTAGAGAGACCACGGTATGTAGTGAGACGGGGGGACGGGAGGACGGGGACGGGGGTGGTAGATGTGAGGGGGGCAGGGGGTGGGGGGGGGACAATGAAGAGGAGATTAAGTGGAAGTGAAGCCAACGGTTTTCCGAGACGGAGGGGTTGATCTCTCCGTGGTCTTCTGGTTGATGAGGTGAGTGATCGGTGCGCTGTGAGAGAACGGGTTCCCGTGTCCTGCGGTCCGTTGGGGGATTGGGTTCAGTCGGTGAACACCGCCGACCTTAATCTCTAGCCCGATTGGCTGATTGTATGGGAGCGATACCAAGGGTGACAAAAAGGAGAAATCCTGCAAGTAAAGAACTTTCCGAGTGAAGACCGTCGTAGATAAGGAAGAGGATATGGGGAAGACAACATACCGGGAAGTCCAGGGACACAGAGCGCGATAAGAAACAGTTAAAAAAAGGGATGAATTGAGGAAGAAAGGGGATTTTTTTGGGAGGAGGGATGGGGGGGGGGGGGGGGGGGTACGCATGAGATGGGGACAAAGAAGTGAGGAGAGAAAGAAAGAGAGAGAGCGAGTGAGAGGGGCGAGCAAAGGCTCAAGAAACCACCGCATTCCGACGCGTCACATTCCTGTTCCATCTGGCTGCAATTCTCTCCCTCTCCCTCTCTCCCCCTCTCTCCCTCCCTCCCTCTCTCTCTCCCCCTCTCTCTCTCTCTCCTAGCACATATACAAACAAGCAAACACGACTACACCCACACACATAACCACATCTCTGGTCATCTCAAAATAACTTTCCCCCCGTGTGGCCCCACAACTATGCGTTCACCGGAAAAAAAAAAAAATGGAACAAATCACCATAAAACCAAATAATGAGGACATTGTCCTCCATGCTCCGGGGGACGGACCCGGAGACAGTGGGCGGTAAGGTGCTGTCCCGACCCAGCTAACTGTGCCAGCCAGGCGAGGGGGAACCGCGTTGACAGGCCCTGGTGGCGGATGGTATTCCAGGCTGTCCTGCGACCCTGGTGACTCAGCAGCAGCCATATGCACCCTCCTCCCACCCCCCACAGCACAGGGAACCCGATCCTCGTCACACACACACACACACACACACACACACACACACACACACACACACACACACACACACACACACACACACACACAAAAATAGGAAGTGCGGGGTTGAAGCTGGAACCAACAGGTCATGTGTGTGGTCCATCTGGGTGCGTGCACGTGACTCTGAGGCCGGATGGAGGAGGGGGCGGGGCGTGGAGAGGGGGAGACGCTGAGAGACAGGTGGACGAGCCAACAGACACAGACTGAGTGTCTGCGCCGCAGCCAGCGCACTGGCAGGTGGGGGTGTCCGTCAAAACGCCAATTCAGGCAAAAGTTGTGTTGGGACAAGCATGCAGCGCATGGGACAGACCAGCATTGCAGAGGGGGCGTCTGCTGTGTGCCACGGCATTGGGCCGTGGGCCACTTCACGAGTTTCCATCACCGTGCGCGTACGCGTGTACGTGTTGGTAAGCATGTGTCTGATTCTCATTATGAACTCTGGTGTGTGTGTGTGTGTGTGTGTGTGTGTGTGTGTGTGTGTGTGTGTGTGTGTGTGTCTCTCTCTACTTACGGTCAAAGTGCTGGTGTCTCTGCTTGAAGTTGCTCTGCAGTTTGGAGCTGAGCTCGGAGATGGGGGCCTTCAGGTCTGAGTGGCTCTGCTGGCTAAGCTTCTCCTCCATCTCCACGGTGCAGCAGGTGAAGCCCTGGGGACACACCTTCAGCGGGGCGCCTGGGAGCGGGAGAAGGACAGGGGGGGGGGGCAACGTTATAGAGACAGACCTCCCATGGATGCACTCCTCGTTTTCAGTTCGGAGCACGTTTCCATTTTAACAGAGCCGATTCTCGAACAGATTTAAATCATGATGTCTTAAAACACTACAATGTACAACATTTCAAATTGAGATAAACAATGTTGATAGGAGTGTGGAGCAGCCCTACTTTCCTCTCTGCTTACAATGGGAATAAATTGAGATGAGCTTATGTGCGAAGAACCAGAAATCACTGATATTGTTTGACAAGGTTTTAAACGCTACCTGTTTTCAATTTCTATCCAGTCAATACATCCCATTTCCTTCTGCAGCCCATCTTGCCAGACCGACACTATGATCCTGATTATAAGTACAAACATGTCTAAACTCCAAAGTCTGAATCCAAAGGGTTTACTTCAGTGCACTTTACAGTATCAGCCAAGACAAGCATTTGGCTCCCGCCGTCCATCTCTCAACACACGTATGTCTCCGTGGCAGTACTGATGAAAGGAAACGTAAGAACGCAGAACCGGATTTTCTTTCTCTACATCAGTGTTGAGTAGCATGTGCATCGATTGTATGCCAGAAACCAAATACAAATAATAATAAAAAACAAAACCAAAAAAATTATATTGTCATAGTGACAATGAGCGATAAAAGTTTAGTGTCCATAAAATAAGAATAATAGGCTAGTTGTACTCCAGATGATAAGAATGGGACGCCTTTGCCAAAAGATAAAATAAAACCTTTTCAAACAACAGACAACGTATCTTAACTTTCTATTGGGGTGCTAGAATCAAAAGCATCATTAAAAAAACTAAACAAAGCCTTCAGGGCCCAAAACGACGCTTGCCTCTTAGTCAAAATGGAGAGAAAAAAAAGAAGTGAGATTACCATCCAATTAACAGGAGGGATAGGTCAAGAAGTATTCAGCGCCGGACAAAATGCTAAGTTGCAGCTGCAATAATGTTTTGTTTTGAATGTGTCTGTAGGAATTTGGGCAGAACATAGGGGTCCTTTCACTGCATCCAGGCACCAACTGCCTGTTTGGTTTTCCCCCCGCTAGTCGGAGAGAGGCAGTTTGGGGCCTCCTGTACCTCCCCAGTCAGACAGAGGTGGTCCCTGGCTTCTTACTCGGCTCATGCGCCCATGAATGCTGCCTCCTAACGGGCCCATTCGTTTCAGTCCAACCGACTTCAATTCAAAGACGACCACAAACTTTTATCTTGGTTGACGGAGGCTTATGTGAATCCAATCGGATTGACCGGGCGGTTCACATGTCCCCGGCTAATGTGGATTGATTGAGTCGGTTTCTGATGCATAAAACATAACTATCATTGGGAAGAAGGGAGGTTTGACCACATAGCTCGTGTTAGAACTACGGGTCGAATACCATCACCGCCTTATATATAAAAAGACACGAGGAATTTCGAAACAACTGCTGCAGCGTGTAGACAGACCTGGGTCGACGCTGGGAGATTATAGTTACAAGTATGGTATGACAGGACTGCCTAAACAGGGCTACAAAGCAGCAGATCCAGGAACAACCCTCGTCCCCCAAACTTGGACTCCTTGGTCTGGGATCCATTCCAAATAAGGCTCAAGTCCCTCTTTCTTCACTCAACCTTTCCAACCCAGATCCATCCATCTCTCTCTTGCACTCTGTCTCCCTCAACTTCCCTCCCCTCAACATATACACCGCCCCCCGCCACACACACACACACACACACACACACACACACACACACACACACACATAGCCTGATGTGTGCATACACTTCCGCACGCACACACTTGGCAGAACCAGCTCAAATGCGTTCACACATCGCATCGCCGCTCAACACACAACTCTTTGTGTCAGCCTAATTGGAGGGAGGGGATAACCTTAAGGCAGTCTAGTGTGAACACGAATACACGCACATGCACACACACATACATACACAGAAACACACACACACACGCCCCATGCATGGCCCACAGTGAGGGCTCACAGTACTGTGGACTATGTCCACGTGGAAACCAGCGGCACCTCCTACCAACGTACACAAATAAAAGTGAGACGGTCAATATTTCACAGCGGTGTCTGCACAAATGTCACGTTGTTAGCGCGCAGGGATTAGCTCCCCGAAAACCCAGGATTCTTAGCTAATGCACACTTTATGAAAACATCTTGGCAGCCAATTCTTCACCCCCCCCCCCCCCCCCTTCCTAGTATGAAATGGCACAGACGGCGGTCGAACAGGGCTACGAGTGAGCCAGAACAGGGCTGTGAAAGAAGTTCAGCGCTATGAAGACACAGGACAGGGCTAGGAGTGAGGTACAACATGACTACGAGTGAGCTACAACAGGGCTATGAGTGAGCTAGAACAGGGCAACAAGTGAGCTAGAACAGGGCTTCAAGTGACCTACAACATGGGCTATGAGTGAGCTATAACAGGGGCTATGAGCAACCTACAACAGGGCTAGGAGCGACCCAGAACAGCTATGCAGATTGGATTGCTACTCAACAAGTCCTTACTGCATCTCGTCTCAAGTGTTAGCAGTCTCGTCACTTTCTTGTGCTGGCACAAACAGTCTTGGCGCGCTGGTTGCGAGAGTCGAGACCGCTCTTAATTGTTTACTGGCCTCTTTGCGCCCAGGCTTCCCAATAACTGTAAGACCTAATAGGCCTACAGAGCCCCAGAGATGTTGGAGTGTCCACTCGGGAGAGGAGAAAAAGCCCCTGCTATTTTATGGCGGTGAAGACAAGGGAGCGACAGCTTGTTAACAAACATGTGACAGTGTGTCACGGCATTCATCGCCAGTTTGCTGATTCTCTGGCTTTCCTTTGTGGGACACCGAGCAGCCCCTTTTAAAAGGGCTCATAAAATAAGTCACTTCCCTTTTGGCCTTGGCTCGCCTCTCAAACCTCACTCTCAGAGGAAGGATGGGGGGGAGGTGGAAACGCCTCAGACAAAAACCTTGCCGCACCCTCCGCCATCATGTGCCCATGAACCAGGCCGGGCTGGGGCGCAACCACCCCTCCACCACAGACACCCTGTAGGCTTAACCAGCAGGGTCAAAGGTTAACAGCCACTCCTCTGAGCGAGGTCCTGTCCTCTGACCCAGCCCTCAACCACCCCAACACACACACACACACACACACACACACACACACACACACACACACACACACACACACACACACACACACACACACACACACACACACACACACACACACACACACACACACACACACACACACACACACACACCTGAAAGAAAAACCCACACTGAGGCAATTAAGAGCCCCTAAAAATGTGGGGACACACACAGCACGCTTAAATAGAAACTTTAACAGCCAACTCGCTCCAATACCACGTCATAAAAACCCCAGAAGAAGTATTTCTGCAGCCCGCGGAAGTTAAGTCACCACCAAAAGTGCAGAGAGCGGGCTGTGGAGGCAGCGCTGGGGTCGAACTCGGCCTCCCAGCCAGCTCCCTCCTCCAGTCGATAATTGAAGGCAGCTACAAGGCTTGGTGGTCTTTGATTGAACCACTTCCCAAAACCAATCACAAGGCAATTTGCATTTAGAAAACTAAAATAAGCTCTTCAAGTAGTTGAGAGGACAGGTTATGGATAAGCACAGCGCTAACACTACAGGGAATGAAGTGAATATAAACCCTGTGGAAGTGGTCAGTAATATGTCTCCACTGATTGATTGGGCTGCAGGCCAAGTGAATTTAGCCGTCAAGGTTGAAAAGACAATTCCTTTTTATTAGCAGATACTAACTCACTGTATTGAAAGGGAATATTTTATTCCCTAAGAACCAAGGATGGAATTACCTAATTATGTGCATCACATGACATCCCTATTTCTAAGTTGAATTTAAGTGCTACCATTGGAATGAAAACGTTGATGAGAGTATTTATAATGTACATCGGTTAGGTATCCAATCTAGTCAAAGTTGCAGATGTTTAAAATCCTCACAAGAGCTTTTGGAGCCGTGGTAGCATTTCTGGGAACATTTACTTTGAATTGAAAAAAAGCAAAAGAAGTTCTGGTGGTTTGGATAAACCGGCCATTTTTTAAAACAAGGATATAAAACATAATGATTTGATAATGGCAAGCTCATGTGGCTGTTTACGCAAATGTAAACTCCTGTCAGTATGATCTTTTTGGTTATACTTGATTTGCGATATATTGAAATAATAATAACTTGTCATCAATGAAAGGTGCTATAAACATACACTTGACTTTACTGAAACTACCATACGGCATACGCATAACATCATTAACTTTATTAAGCGAGTCAACTAAAATGAGGCAATCGTCTCTCCATCAAGAGCCTACTCCTTTGAGTCCCACCCAGAGGCTCAGACAGCAGCCACATAAACTTGGGAGGATAAGCCCAGGATACAACCCTCTGTCCCAGCTCAGTCTGTGGTGTGTCTGCCCCTCAGGGCAAGGGAGGAGGAGGAGGAGGAGGAGGAGGAGGAGGAGGAGGAGGAGGAGGAGGAGGAGGAGGAGGAGGAGGAGGAGGAGGAGGAGGAGGAGGAGGAGGAGGAGGAGGAGGAGGAGGAGGAGGAGGGATATGGGTTCGTTGTTAGGTTGAGGGGGGGCGATGCGCGTGCGGGCAGACTTCCAGTCCTCAGAACCCGTCTTGTCCTAAACCATGTCATCCCCAGACATACATGATGCCACTATAGGCCAAAAGTTCTGCCGTGGAGGTCCGGTCGATGCTTTCCGGTGCGTGATTTCACTAGAGATTTCGTCCGGCGTAACGATTTAATGTTTTGTCAACTGTCTCGAGGAGACGAATCACCGTGGCATAAATTGACGTCCCAATTGAAAGACGAGATGCAAAAGTAAAGAGGCAAACTGCTTCTTATTTCAAGTCTGATGATAGCAATTACTTTTCCTTCCACTGCTGAGTGTGTCAAGTCGTGGCACGTCTGCCTCAGCTCTCAGTCCCCGTTTCCTGTTTTGAATTTCCCCCTGCTCTGTGTAGTCCGCTGTCTGCCAACAGTGTTAGTGTTGGTCTTCATTTGGAGGGATGGAAAGGATTTCCTTTTTCACATCCATCACATTTGCAATCAATCCATGTAGAGCCTCGCATATTTTCATTCCCAAATGTGGGAGCCTTTTATTCCAGCCGTCACTTTTGAATGTTTGAGTTATGAATGTTTAGATCATGGCCAACTCTGGGATTTTGTTCCCTCTGAAGCAATTGCCACTTTCAACAAAAGGGGAAAATGGCAGTGAAAAGGTCACATAGCGCAGGAATCAGCGAATTAAGAAGATCCGTTTCGTCAGTTGACTCAACTGTTGCAAGTCGGCAGAAGTGTTCATGTACACAAGTAAGGTTGGTTTTTTTCCGTTGGTCATCGCATTCATTTAGGTTTCAAGTAAAAGTGGAGACAGACGTGGGTCTCACTAAATCTGCAGGCTACAGCGAAGGGACTCTCCCATAAGAGATCCCATAACCCCAAAATAAGGGGGAAAAACACACAGAAGTCAACGACTGAGCTAATATACAGGCAGATGAACCGCGGGCTCCCTCCCCTAGCCGTGTACTCAAGTCCCAGCCTAGCAACCGATTAAACAGAGGGTGGATGTCCTTTGAGGTTTCTGGCGGCCATGTTAAACATAGGGAACGGGTACGGGGAATTACTGTAGCATAATATGATACTTTTCCCCCCCTCACGCAGCATGAAAAATTCCTCCGTCGAGGCCCGCTGACGGAGAGCTCAATTCTTATTTACAACCTACGGGAAGCGTCGCGGCGCGCATGAGAGAACAACATCACACTCATACACGTCAGGAGGGACGCCGCTCGCTGCAACCACAGTCTCTGGCTCGAGGGCATCGTGCCAGCAGTTCAGGGTGGGATAAGTGTGTAGTGTGTCTTGTTCACTTTGCCTGGCCATGCCTTTCCCCCCCCCTAGCTTGCCTGGAAGGGCGTAGAGCGACGGCGCTGTTGAATAGCAATCCTGATACGTGGTTAAAAAAAAAATCTTGACGAGGACTTTCTTTTTATATTCATGGGCTGCAAATACAGTGTCCAAAAATATCCAAATGTTCAACAGTTCAACATTGACTTATCGATGTCCCATTGAAAACACAAATAAAATACAGAATAGTTTCAACATGGGAAACCATCATATTTACCGGCTCTCTAGTAGTTTTCGTGGCCAAATTGAAGAACATTAGTATAAATGCTTAATCTAAAATACATGAGGAACCCAATGTAGGAGGACTTAGGTGCTTGAACTCATAAGTGACACTAGTTAAATCCTAAATGAGAAGCGGTCAGGTAGAACCGCTGAGTCAGATGGCAAGAACTGGGAAAAACGACAGTTGGTAAAAAAGTGTTGGGAAGAGAGATAAAGTAATTCACAGAAGTGTGGAAAATCAATCGTCGCATTAGCTTACACCCCTCCCCCCCCAAAAATGTGGATTCTAGCTCTGGTTAGCATGTTGAGGAACCACACACGTGCGTGCGCGTGTGTGGAGTGTTACGTTTATCCTGGCCCATTTACAGAGTTTATTAATACTAAGCCGTTTTTGTGGATCAGATCGACAGCGGTTTTGGGTCTCTCACACACACACACACACACACACACACACACACACACACACACACACACACACACACACACACACACACACACACACACACACACACACACACACACACACACACACACACACACAGGTTACCATCACCGCAAGCAGGGAAATCTTCAACAGCATTATACTGTAATCAGAAACCATTATTAGAGCGTGATCTGCTCATATGGAGAGAATCAGGCCAGGGACAAACTTGCACCTACTCACTCACTGCGCTTTTCCGCTTTGCAAAAGTAAAGTAATGACAAGTTTACAAGGCAGAAAGAAGGGAGAGCCTGGATAGAGTTGCATTGGAGCTCTGAATCACACAAGGTTATTTAAACAAAATGGTAGGCGATGAGGTTTTTTTTTGTCCTTGTGCCTTTACTACCAAGACTTTACTATGCTGCTGTGATGTTTCGGTCTACACGGCGCATGCCAGTGTTTCATCACTAAGCGGCTGAAAAACATTGTGATGGTAAAAACATTACCCTGCAAAAGCAAAGTTTTCTTTTATTGAAAGAAACGCCGCAATTACCATATGTGTACAGTTAGTGGCGAGAGATTAACAGGGCCAGTGTTGGGGTAAGGGGCTAATTCCACCAATATCCCTGTGGGAAAAGGCGGACAGGTGGTTGTTAACGAGCTAGTGCTAACGAGCAGGATATCCATCGCTGCACAGATATTCTGACCTCCACATGCAACCAGGAAATGGTTTTCAGCACACGAGTGCTCCGGCCAACTCATGACTTGCACACTGTTCTGTTTCTGTGACCTGCCATAAAGGCTGTGACCTGTGAACAGGCAATGGATTTCAACGCTAGACAGTTGTAAAAATGGGTTACAGTAATTGTTCTAGGCTGTGAATGGTGTGGGTTTGGAATGCCCTTTGTGCCAGGGCGAAATAAGCATGAAAACATCTGGGCATATAGAAATTATTGATTTAACACAGTAACGAAAAACATTGTGTCACAATTGCAATATACTTTGTGGACTGTAGCATTAAAATACCAGAAAGAAGATAACGCAAGCGAAATAACTCACTAGTTGGTAGTTAATATCAAACATAATTACTTCTGCTTTCAATAATACCAATTTACCAGGAAAGCTCCAGTGAACATAACCATGGAGTCGCCTAACAAGCCTAACATAATGAGTCATGCTACCACCGCCTTTGCCTGATGACTCACCAGAATTTAAAGGAATTGTTAAAAAAAAAAAAAGAGAAAAAGCCATACCTAGACAACCATAAAAATGGTTAATTAATATCACCACCCCTTGTATCACAAAGAGGGCTGCCCCATTTGGTGGGTCAAAATGCTCTATGCCGACATAATTGTCATTGGTCGGACAATCCCTGGCGTGACTTTCAGAAAGTCAAAGAAGTGGTTGGTCTGGCATTATTTGTTCAAGATTACGACAACAAGTTAATAAACTTACGTCGGACTCGGAACAAGAGTGGATGTGTAACCCACGCATTTTCTTCAGACAGCATTAAGAGATATTTAAGATACCAGGTAGAGTGCAATCTACCTTTCTTTCATTTCTTCCCCCCAAAACGCATCAATTGGTTGAGCCTCAGATCCCATTTCAGCTGACCGAAATGATTATCTTTGGTTGACTACAGCCAGCCCTAAATACAATGCAGTCAAGGACTGGTAGAAAGCTTGGCCGAACATAAGCACGGATAACCTCTAACACACAACAAGTCATTCATCTGGAGAACACGCTCGCGCTCAACACCAAGATGAAGCAGCGGTTTGGGTCTTGAGGAGAATTTCCTTAGGAGTTAATATTTAACACCAACACAGACAGCCGCAAACCCTTGGAAGATGGTCTACAGTTCTGAAAAGATGTTTCCTTAAATACATCGGGAGGTTCAACTCCCTTCCAAAACACAGCTGTTTAAACACCCGACTGCCCAAAATGTGCCGTTAAAGATGGCAAGACAGCGAAGACGAAGGAAGGCAGGCCCGCTATTGGGAGGCCGACCCAGGCGCCCTGGGTCTCATTAGGAACTGCAGACCCCCTTGACGTCTGCTCTGCTACTTCCATTAGCACTGGGGGCCAGAGCCATAGGTCTGTGTGCGGGGTCAGCCAGATAAGAAAAATAGTTTTCGGGGCAAACACCTAAACATTTACGAAACGCTGCATGGCAAGGGGTTAATTATTACCCTAAACACGCAGACTCATTAATCCAGCCTTTCCGTCACCACGGTCCGGCTCAAAACTGTTAAACAAGTCGAGGGCCTGAGGCCAATTAAAATTCGCCATTTGTGAACATTCCAAAATGCTGTCATCCATGAACATTTACCCAAAAGCCCCTGGGAGATTCCACAACATGGCCCTGGCCTCTCGCTCGCTCTCCGTTTCCCTCTCCCTCTCCCCATCCCTGCGTCTCAGTCTTTGTCTCCCAGTACAAAAGCTCCCTGCCTACATCACTTCCCAGGTCACTGCTTTCTCAATGGTCTTACTTGCTCCTGCTCCCCGGCTACATTGAGAAAGTCAGCAGCAAACACCCACCATGGGGGCTTAAGTACTTCAGGAGTCTACCCTTGGAATACCACTGAATGTCTTTCAGTGGTTCCCGACGCGTTAGGACTATTTAGAGGTAGGATTGGAGATTGAATGTGAGGGATCTGTACTAATGTGAGGCGCAGATAGCCTCATCGTCTGTGTTTCGTACCTGCGGGCGGGATAGCCTTTTTAGTGAGGTCTTTGGGTAGCTAATTAAGAGCCTACAGACGTCAACAAGAGCAATTGCAGGGTGTTGGAAGCAGGCCCGCACAGCTCTCAGGTGGTTTCACTTAAAGCCTTGGTTACCAAACCTCAACAATTAGGTAACGAAAGTAAAAGCACACGACAAACAAACCCGGAGAGAATCAGAGAGCGGGCGTAAGAGAGAGCAAGAGGAAGAGAGTTAAGAGAGAGTTAAGAGTCTAGACCGGAGATTTAAGAAAATAAAAGGAATTGAGAGAAAAACAACTGAATCAAGAGATAAGGACAAAGAGGGAGGAAGGCGTGTGTGTCCGCGAGAGGGAGGGAAAAATAAGAAGTAGGAAAGGGCACAGGAACTCTGAGGTCAGCATCCCAGACGAGTTAAGCCAGTTTGGCTGCCCTGTTAATTTGTCACTGTGGCCAGTCGTTTCCCTGGTGGGCCACAAAAGACACACACACAGCCAGCAGACGGCACCGGACAGCTGAAGATATCTGTCCCAAGCAGACTCCCGAGGTCTGCCAGGGGTCAGAAATACACAAACACAGTGGCCATGCGATGAGATCATAATAACAATGGGTTCCAAGTCCCATATCGCTTCTAGAAGTGTTAGGGAGTTGTGGTGTGTGAATCATGCAAGCCGTGGTAAGGGGAACATTTGTGCTGAGGTTGGTGTGTGTGTGTCCTGTGTGTGTGTGTGTGTGTGTGTGTGTGTGTGTGTGTGTGTGTGTGTGTGTGTGTGTGTGTGTGTGTGTGTGTGTGTGTGTGTGTGTGTGTGTGTGTGTGTGTGTGTGTGTGTGTGTGTGTTGACATCATTCAACCACTCCCGTTAAGCTGGTTGTGTTGTTGTCTTTGTATTCAATTCATTGTGAGATACCTTTGTGGCGGGCCCAGCATTCTCAAACAGCCGCTATTATTAGTGATTGGCCATATAACGACTGCCATTCAAATGTATCTCAATCATTCATTCATTCAGCTGGGAGGTCTATTGTTAAAGCCAGGACCGGTTACCAGTAGACTAGAAACACTCATGTCACACACATTCTCCAGGCCATTCTTTATAGGGAGAAAGAGCAGGTCATTAACATTTGAACCGAGCATAGTATTTTAGTTTCCAAGGGGCCTCACCGCTATTTTGCAGGGGGGGGGGGGGCAGGGGCTAGCAAGCACAACACTTTCTCAAAACATCTGCTCCATCTGTCTGGAGCTTGGGAGGTGGTGGTTCACGTTAACAATCGATCGAACCTCCCTCCCTCAGCCCCCCCGACCGTAACTTTATCTCAGGTATGCACCGTTTATTGGGCACCGCCATCCAGTGTTTGATCTGGAGCCCTTTGTCGTGGAACCGAACCGTGAACGTCTGGCCGGCTGCATGTGTCCCGGCCCCCGGGAGCAGGTGAGGGAGAGAGAGCTTATTAAGATAGTGAGAGAGTGAGAGAGTGAGAGAGAGGGAGAGCAACATAGTTGGAGAGCAACACAGACAGACCGAGAGAAAAGAGGAAAAAGGGAAAGAGCTAGAGAGAGGGGGGGGTGCATGGGGGTGCATGTTATCTGCATGATGTGCAATGACAGGCTACGGTTTAGCAGACAAATGAAGGGGATAAGTCACAGCACAGTGTGATTATCACAGGGGAAGCAGGGAGGAGAAGAGGGCGGCACAAAAGGCCCCGTTCCCGGCTTGTTCCTCTCCAGCAGTCATCCTTCGCTTCCACTGACTCATGGCCGACAAATGAAAACAGACTTTTTGAAAAGAGTTGTAGAGAAACACACTTGTTACTTAGAGCCGAGTGCTTTACTAAGGGAACCAATGCAAACAGCATTGTGTGTTGGCCCTGAAATGGACTTCTCTTAAGCCTACAAATTAGGGCTGTCCCAGATACGTTAGCAAAAATGCCCCAGGAGAAGAGCCCCCCTCAAAAGTCTTTGTATATTAAAACCTTCTTCTGTGTCACTTCCTCTCGTGGACTTAAACATAAGTCTGCCGCATAGAAAACCATACCGCCCAAACCCCCTCGCTGGGAAAAAAAAAGAAAAAAAAAAAGAATCCAACCGTGTTGAAACGAACGAGAGCTTTTAAAAGATTTAACACACAAACAATACATTTCATCATTGCCAGTAGAAGCCGGCCAGCCTCTACTAGGGACAGGGAGCTCTTTGACAATGTTTACAACAGACATGCAGAAAGCAGCTGAAGCCAACCAGATGTTGGGGCAGGATGGGGCCCGGCAGAGACCCCCAGGCGGAATGAGGTCAGGTACAAGATCAGGTTTCTGGGACCTCAAAGCTACAAAAAAAGGGCAACAATGACTGTGATATACCTGTAGAGCCTTGCAGTAAGGGGACACCAGCGTGGGCGGTGGGGAGAGACAGTCACAACCCGACCCGTCAAAGGGTTCGGAACGTCTAAACATGACGGCACAAAACCGCTTTGATGGGACGTCGCCCATTGAAGTCCCGGCGTGTTTGGCGGCGATTCTCAGGGAAGCGCGTCAATAAATCAGAGTTCTTAGGACGTGTTATCGCTCTTGCCGTTCCGGCCATGTCCAATATTTCATCTCCTAGCAGGGTCCCCTCACATTCCCTGCTTGAGGCCTCGTTTGTCTTCTTCTCCTAGGCTGGAACCAGCCTTACGGAGCCCCGGCCAAATGATTTGCAGCTTTGGGGAGTCCTTCTTTGGGACGGCATTTGATCTTTCCGAGTGTTTCTTCTTTTTCTCCCCCTAGTTGACCCCGAGCCAGGAGGATCTAGGCCATGTCGGGTCCCCTGGGTTTTATTACATCGCTTTTTTAACGATGCAGTCTTACGGCATTGGCACCGCCGTATGAGACAAATTCATACACCCAACGCGAACGAGCCAGACAGACGTGCGTCAATCGCGCCACGTTCAGCCCTTTGTGCGGGGAGTGTGCACCATAACTGGCGGCTTTTTCGCCTAAGACAATTGTTTAAATTAGGCTTTTAAAACTGAAGAAATTGAGGGCAATATTACCAATGACTTTCAACTCTTTGGAAAAAGCGATTGAAAAAGCCCTGATGGAGGCTCTGGGAGTAATTAGCAGATTTTTACAGCTCAGACATCACGGATTCAGCCCAAACTTCAAGGCTTGTCGCTGGATTTCAGGCCCTCAGGACATCTAAACAAAGCCAGCCTCCTTTAGCTCGGCAACACGGACCATTGACAAGCCTGCAGGTCTCACTCATTTCATAACTCTTGGCCTAAAAACCCAACATCTTTGCTGGATCACACCTGCATCACAACCATAACCACTAGCTGGCCAACATGCCATGCGAGCACCTCAGCGAGTGTGAAAACCAAGTTGCGCCAGGCAGTGGGGGAGGGTTGGGGTGTCTGGCTCCCCCTCCCCATTTGGTATCATAGGAGGCAGGCCTCCGCCACACTGCTCACAGCTGGCAGAGTGACACCAGCCCCGATGTGATCCTACACAAAAAGGAGTCATACAGCGGCTCAAATTTCAAAGAGGGGGGGGGGGGGGGGGGAGAGAAATACACACACACCAACAACACCAGGCCCCGATCTTCCCACAGGGAAGGAGTAGTGTGTCAGCCACCAGAGAAGCCCGGCTCTGGGAGGGTGGTGCACAGTGTGGGGGAGTTGAGGTGGCTGTGGGCAGGATGGGAGATGGTGAGAGGCCTTGGCAGAGCGAGTGGTGTGATCTGCGACATGTTCAACAACAACTCATCGGTAGACGGAGGGTGGACAGGAAAGCCCCAGGGAGCAGCGTTTGCAAGATGACTGAGCGCTATCTGGCCTGACAGGACAATCATCTGGAAGCCTCGCCAGATGGGGGTGGGGGGGGACCTGACGGAAAGAGAGGGAGGGGAGGACCCGGAGATAAAGAGACAAAAAAGATGCTGAGAAGTAGGGTACATGCGGTTGGAGGGTAAACCACGAGAGAGAGAGAGAGAGAGAGAGAGAGAGAGAGAGAGAGAGAGAGAGAGAGAGAGAGAGAGAGAGAGAGAGAGAGAGAGAGAGAGAGAGAGAGAGAGAGAGAGAGAGAGAGAGAGAGAGAGAGAGAGAGAGAGAGAGAGAGAGAGTTGGTTATCATGGGAAGCAGAGGGAAGGAAGGAAAGATGGCAGAGTGAACCCAAACCTCCCGGCAGACTGGTGTCAGAGCGGGACAGGCCCGAGGGGAGGGGAACTGATTTGTCAGCCGGTGAGGGAGATGCAGGCCGCGGACTTCACAGCATGCAAACAGGACGTGTTAACAAGAACCTCATTCCCCCCCCAGCCCTCCTCTCAACATGCACAGAACCACAAACCCAGGACTGTCACAGTTATCCAGGGGCAGACGCATGCAGCAGCCAACAGCTATTCATAACACAGTCACACACGCAGACACAAACAGCCAGGCCGGTAGCCTCCCCAGCGCTAAAAATGTACATGCTAAATGCTACTGTGGGTAGAAATGGTGCGTGTGGGCGTGTGCGCATGTGTGTGTTTGTGAAACATGACGTACGGTAAACTATAATAGGCCGACATTTGGCGTTGGCTGGGAGCGAGGGGTGAGCGAGAGGAGCTATGGGCACGCCAGCATGACACCGACTCCAGACATGTCACCGCGCCATGTGTCTAGCCCCAAGCACTGAGGGGGGACACACACACACACACACACACACACACACACACACACACACACACACACACACTTTAACCCAAACTCAAAAGATAGATCATTTCTCCTGCCATTTAAGGGGGGGGGGGGGGGGGGGAGATGAGGAGGGGAGGGTTGTCCTTCCTCTGAGAAACCCCTTTGCGCTTCTTTTTTCTGCCAGCCGTCAAATCCCCTTCTCCTTCTCCATAGGCCTCTGTGGGCCGCTCCATCCCGCTCTTTGTTGCCCCGTGTTCCCAGCTACAGGGCTCCCTGTGTGTGGGTCTAGGTGGTCCGGTGTGGAATGTCATGAGGAGGGGAGGGGGGGGGGGGGCAGACTGGCCTCAAGAGGGGGTGCTCAATTGTTCCCACACACAACATCCACCCCCCACTGATCTGTCGCTCACTCAGCCATTGGTGGATGGGGTGGGGGGGGGGGGGGGGGGGTCTACGGCGCAAAAGATGCAGTGACATGGCCTTGCGGACACACACACACACACACACACACACACACACACACACACACACACACACACACACACACACACACACACACACACACACACACACACACACACACACACACACACACACACACACACACACACACACACACAAAATGCTTTCAAGTATATGGGAGCAAAGACACATTCCAAGCCCCAAACATTGTATGCCTGCTTAAAATGCAACAATAGATCTAGCAAAACTGGAAAAGAGTTTGAACCAAGTCCACCCTAAGTCCAAAGGTACAGTAGGAATGTAAATGTAGTGCCAGGTCCCAGTGCTGCACTACACTCACATTGCTAGTTTTCCCATGAAGGCTCTGATAAGGCTATTTGTTTTAACACAGGGGGCGGGTGGGGGTGATAGGGCAGCTGTTCCTCACTCACAGGATGCCGACCGGGACCCCTGCACACTGAATCGCCCGCCCTGCATCTTACAGGAAGAGCTGATAAGGCGGTGGAGCAAACACAAGCACTGGCAGGCACGTGCGCTCGCTCGCTTGCTCTCTCCCCCCACCGCGTGGAACGGACGCTAGTCGCCAGTGGCCCTAAGCCCCAGCTAGCTGTTAGCATCCCCCCGGATTCACAAGACCTTAGCCTCATGATAGCTCCACTCAATTAGCCCTGAGCCCTGACTGCAGTTGAAACAAAAGGGCGCCACGCGTTGCTCGAGCAATGTCGTTATAACAGCATACAGAGGATCACGGACAGACATTACATACTGTACGTGAAATAAACTCTTGGTGGATTACATAGCTCCCGAAGTAGTGGGGAGGTGTTTGTAGGACGGGAGCGACGACGTTCCTCCACTTATTTGTAGGAGAGATTCTTAAGGTAAGATTGCAGCTGCTACTGAAACGGAAAAGCCGTACAAGTGTGTCGAGTTGGCTTTGTTAAAGAATAGTAGCATGTTAGAATAGTAACTTATGAACCTCGGTGGTATGGGCCTTTAAGTTATGCAGACTAATTACATATGGCCTATTTGTAGGCTTTATCTGCTATACCCCCTGAAAGTTGTTTAGGCTAGTGCCAACAGGTGAAGGCAGCCATATGGTGAGCATTGCACTGCAGTAGCAGAGTAGTAGAGAATTGTGGTTACAGTATAACAGTTGTGCGCAAAACGCATTTCTTACCACCTTCTTGTATTTAGTGTCAGTCATGGTGGCCATGCGACTGACCATGGCCAATCAACTAAAGAAAAACAGCAGCAGCAAATACAGTAAGTTCCAACTTACTTTAGTGAGAAACACATGTTACTTTAGGAAGGGCCAGCATTAGACAAAAAATAAGTATCATTATAACTTTTGTGCCGCTTGCCTAAGAAATTGGCATTTAACATTCACATATCTTTAGTAGTTACTATGAATAACAATGATATATAGTGCGATAACTGTGATAAACGTTAGCCAACCAGATAAAACATGCAGAGTTTGCGATAAGTAGTACACAATCACATCCAACAGTGAAGGCTCTTCAAGGGTTTACGACACTGACCTTGAAAGGAAAGTTAATAAACTGGCCAATGGTTTATTAGTTAATAATTACAACTGATAACACCGTGGTCCTGTATCAAGTGGACCTGAGGAGTGCACTCAAATATTGTCTCTCCAGCTTGGCCTGATTGCCTCTGTGTCCCTTCAGCTTATCTTATCGGCTGAGTGTCACTGCAATAGCGTAACCCATCATTTACCAAACTTTAAATATGAAAGGCCCACACAGCTGCAGGGCTCAGGGAGAGCCAAGTTCTGTACTGGGAGATGTTCAGAGCTTACAGGGAGGCCAAAATACTGAGGTCATGGATGCTTTGAGTTTCAGCCATAACGCAGAGAACTGATTATAAAAAGGTTGTTTCTCAAGCTGAAATCTGAAGCGCCTTCCTTTTTTTTTGTTACTTTGATTTTTGCCATTGTCCCATACCTGCGGCATGACATCAACCTAGACGGGCCGGGGTATAACCAAAACATCTTGTGCTTGATGAGTTTCGGAAAGAGGCGAGAAGAGGAGCGCATGCACTGCTGGGACAGGCCCTGGAATGAGGAGCTGTTGACATGGCTGATATAAATCTGGTCAGTGTTAACTGCTGCTCCCTGGTTCTTCTGAAGAGCACTTGTCCCGCTTCACCACTCTGCACCAACTTATTGAACTGGTTGATTACTGTACCGCGGCATCACATCAAAGCCGGGGACCGATATACCAAATAAAAATAAGATCTGCCACCTGCTTACGTAGCTGTGTAGAATTGAGATTATTATTAATACATTGTAACAATATCCATCTGTTAATATGAAGGCTATGTGATCAACAATAGACCCAAGAGAAAATTCTCGTCCGTCTGAAATATTTAAAGGCAGGTTTGGAACTGATGAGGCAACAGATTGGAACCATGGGATCGCAAATGTCTCTGTTGTTCTTTCACAGAACTTAATATCGGCTGTGCTGCGGGACTGAAGTTTTCCATTACAATTTGATTGCATTAAAATGGGTTTGCTTTAATCTGATTCTAAATGGTAACATTTAACTCCAAGCATCCAATCATAATAAAAAGATGTTTGTGGGATGAGATGCCTGTTTGGATCGCTGCCTTGCCAATAATCCACCCTTCTGATTTATGGTCCCAGCGGAAAACAAGAAACGTGTTAAGAGGGGTTGCAAAGAAAATGAACACATTTTTTGACAGATAATGTGGAAATGAAACACTGGGTGCAGATATGCGCTGTAACATCCCAAAATTCCAATGCAAATAAAACTGTCACCAGATAAACTGGTGGGGAAAAAAGAGCCAGCAAAGAAGTAGAGCAAAGATTGTCCCCCGACTAAAATCTCTTGCTTGTCTCGTTTTGCCTTTGATGACGGCAGACCATGTCTGGCCTTCTATGGATCTATTATCTCGGTCTCTATTGACAGAGAGCTGCTGCTTGAGGTCGACCCGGTCCAAGGAGAAGAATACACCAGCAATCCATAGCGGGGACAGACACACGTGTGTGCACAGCAACACAAACCCCACACACAACAAACCTGATCTCATTCAGGGATCTCATTCAGACCCCCAGAAATGTGCCACAATTAAATACAACATGTTGGGGTGCTCTCAACAACGCTTAGCATCACAATGACAATACAGACAGGAGACAAAGAAGTGATAGGCTTGTGTGAAATGCAGGAATAAGTCCTCAGCCATTCTGACAGTTACCTCCCGACTTACATTTTAATGAGCCTATGTGGCACAACCGAGGAAAATACTTTACGAATCTACTATGCATTGCAAACTAAAAAGATAACTCTGAATGTTCATGCTTTTCGAGTGGAATTAAACATTTAGCCATTCACACAACTTTAGAGGGGCTGTTGGTGTGACTTACATCACACATCACTCTGAAAACAATACTACAGTAACCAAGCCTGAACGATTTTTTTTTTAAAGATGATTTATACCAAAACATCTTGTTTCATTCATGACTTTAAGGCCTTATCTGGCCCATTTTATTATATTTTGAAACCAATAGAAATGAAAACAGCTAAAATGACATTTCAAATCTAATGCAAGTGAGTAAGTCTACACAAAAAACGACAGCATAATCTGAGATGGGTGAGCTCCTTATCTTATCAAAAATGATTTGACTGCAGAAGTATCTCAAAATTACAACGTTTTACGGGGCAGATAACACTGAACCACGTTAGTAAAATAAGCAGACTGGTATTTAGTAGGCATTATCTTATCTAAGTATTAAATTATTTTCAACTGACACACCAAAATGAAAAAGGAAAGGCGATGTAAAGTATGCATTGCACAGTGAAATTTCCAACCCCATCCCCCTTCTCCTCCCCCTTGGCTTCACTGAAAAAGCCCCCCTTCCAAGTTTCCATTACTGAGTTTAACTGATTATCAACTAAATGGATTTGCCTTCTTATCTCTCGCCCACCCTACTATCACATTAAACAAATAGCCTCGATAGTACAGAAATGTGTGGTAGACCATTTATGGCTAAACACCCAGCACCATGTCCTCAAGAGTTGGCCACAGAGAGCAGGGCCCTGAGCAGACGTTGAACAGACAGAAAACACACTGTTGTGTGCGTGTTTCTTGTTTACACAGGAATGCTTACAAAATCACTGCAGGTAGCCGATACTTCATGCGCAAAACCAACCAGTGCGGAAACGGGGATCTAAACATTGCCGAAGTGAATTGTGTGAGGGAGATACTTTTGTATATTTATACTAGCTCGTGTTGTTTTTAATTGTCTGAAGACTTCCTACAATAACTCCTTTTGGTTTGACATTTAAACTGAACAATCAATGCAAATCGACCCGGGCGATAGTCCAACATCAGCAGCTTAAACGAGGAAAAAATAAATATAGAATCATGTTCTATGTTTAACTTAACCACAAGGCCCCTCACAGAAACACGAATAATACTTTAACCAAATTGACAGTGGCAAAAAAGTGAATGGGGGGAAAGAAACGTCAAGGTAAGTGCAATTGAGCAGGGTATAGCTGGTGATCGTCCACACACTCACCTTGCACCCCTTTGTTGGGAACATCGTTGATGTTGAAGCCCTTGGAGCTGTAAGCAGCCCGAACGTCATTGCAGTTTTTCGTCTTTGGCTCCGCGGCGATGGAAACAAAAAGCACGACTAACGCGGAGAACACCAACATCTTCTTCATGGTGGGGGGAACGAGCAGGGTAGAAGGAGAGGGAAAAATAAAACAGCTATGCTTCGTGTCGCTTATTCACTTGCACGGCGTTTCAACAAACTCCCACGTTGTTGAGTTTCCTCACGCAGACACGATCATTCCCTGCAGTGGCTCGGAGTTAGCGAGGATACTTCATGGACACGGTTCTTCTCGGGTCACTTTGGAAGCGCTGCAAGAGGTCGGGGAGAAACATACGCACGTTTGGAGAGTTGTTCGTTTATAAAAAGGTTATCCTTGAACGTAAGTTAGTAAAGAGTTCCAGACTCGTTACGATAAAAAAAAGGGAAACACAACATTAGTTGGGGAAAAATGATATACAGACAAGTTGAAAGTACTACGCTCGTGCGGTTGTGGATCTTGATGAACCCCCGAAGCAGTACCGATAAAAAGTTGCTTTAAAAGTTTTTTTTTCTTTTCTTAAATCTTCGGTTTTCCCGTTTTCTTTTCAGACGGCACACTGAACTGTATTCCCTGCGTACTGAAATCCAGATGCGAGTGTAGCAAAATCCCGGTGGATAGCCAGCACTGAGAGTTCCGGGGACAAAGACTTGGCAACTTAAAATTCCAGGGGTGGAGCATGGAGCAGGCGGCTCAAATTTGGACCTCGACAGGTCTCTGTCTTTCTAATGCAAGTGCATGGGTGCTGTAAAATCAGGACTGGATTTAAAAGGGGAATTGTCTTATACTTCATGGAACTATTTTCCAACATGTATTTTATTTATTATCAATGGATCATATATCTTTCATGAAGCCATTTAGGGAATTTCTAAAACACTCAAAATCAAAGGCTATGTTATACCCTCACTCTTTTCAAGGGAGTTAATGTTTATGTTTTGTGTCATTTAAGTCGCGGTTGGACCAGGATGAAAGAAGAATTAATACATAAAGGTCACAAAAAGTTTAGAAAAGATTCTAGATGATGTACTGTTGCATATCTATAAATATCCATAAATACAGAAAGCGAGGGAGAGAGAATTCATAACTTTTTATACATTCACTTCGGACATGTTGAGCCTTGGCCCTGTTGCAACCAGGCCCGTCTGCATTAATGGAACTGGAGGCCGTCACCCTCTCCTTGGCTTTCCACCACAACGTGCGGAAGGGTAGACACCTCGTCACTATCAGTTCAAGAATGTATCCTGTATGAACGTTAAGCATGCAAGATGTTTCCCTTTCAATGTCTGCCGTTTCGGTGAGATGTTCGTGATCAAATATTTGATAGAAGTTCATGCGTAATGTACAAAGCCCATGTATACTTCCCCATGCCAGATAAAGAATAAATACCCTCTTTCTGAAAGAATCACAAGGAGGTAATAAGAAAACAATCTTAATTATGGGCCAAGTTAACTTTCATACAGTAACTTGGGTCTTATAATTAATATGGACTATGCAAGGGGAAAATATGACTTATCTTATGAACACATCCGTTCCGCAGGGATTCATTCAGGGTTCATTTAGGACGGTAACTCTTTAAACACATCCCGGTATGAACAAATTATCTGGGAAGTTCACATTTACAAAAGATTAAACATACAAGGGTAAATAAGTCTACCTAATGGACAGATCGGTTTCATTGGGATCCATTAGGTTTATTTTAGAAAAAGGATAACCCTATTATCCTAGTATTTTTTAGAAAAGATATCTCTTCTATAAAGCCTGATGCGTTGACTGATGGGATTCTTCCTCATACCAAGATGTCACAGGGACATAGAGAACACGACAAAGACCACATCCTTGACAGACATGAATACAGACACATACATTGCATGGAATAGAGACAATCAAATGTAAATATTTTTTCAGGCCGTTAGTCAAGAAAACTGTTTTCTGAAAATATATCAGGGACGAATATTGCTTTTTATCCGCTTTGCTGGATTTCTACTCTATATAAGCTTTGCCTTGTTGACCAACATTATAATCTGTTAAGTACTCATCAATAAAAATTGCTTATCCGCTTGCAGTGTTATGTTTATCTGCCTATCATTTATATCCCGTGTTATAATAATGATATTAACTGATTAACCCTAGATGGAGGTCACGTTTGTTTTTGCCTGAATAAGGATTTAACCAGGCAAGTGTCAAAGGGGGTAATATACATACTTTAAAGCCGTCCGAGTGGGGCCGATGATAAGAGCAGGCTGTACCAAGTAAATATCAGTATCCTAAGTGCCGGTGGGCCATCCCAGGAACATAAGGGTACAGGACTGGGTAAGCCCAAGCTGTGACGGTGGCCTTACCAGCGGGATCCATGAAAGACATGAACCACAACATTACACCTTATCCCATTGGTTTGATACATTGCACTTTTTAATATATAATCTCGTTCATGAACTCAACCCAATCAAGACCATTGATGAAAAATGGTCTTGACATGATCCCTATGCATTGAAACATGTCTGGGCTTGCTGTGAGGCAGTGGGCATGGGCATGTGCACGTGGGCTTGTGCACGCTCACAATCATGTATGTCTGGGTGTGTGGTTGGTGCACATGCGGTGACGCTCATTAGTACGCACTGCCACATGTTGGCGCATGCGTGTGTCTCTGTGCATGCGGTGTGCACACGCATGCGCTTGTATATCTCTGTGTGTCTGCCAGTGCATGTGTGCATTGCTTTGGTTGTGGGGGGGCTGGGGGGTGGGGGGGGGCTGGGGTAGCACTCAGCAAAATGACATTCCATCTATTGTGTCCACATTCCAAAGGCTGCTCCATTCAGTCCCTGTGACTGTGGCGGCTGCAGGGGTTGCTGTGGTGGGGTGTGTTGGGGTGGGGGGAGGGGGGGGGGGGGGGTAGAGGAGGAGGAGGCCTGGGCTATGAGCATGGGAGAGCGTGGGCCTGGTTCTCTTCTCAATGGGCCAACAAAAGGCATGAAAACGGTCCACTGCCATGGTAATTAAACGTGAATGAGCGCTGGACAACATGACAAGTTTCAAGGCTTTTTTTTCCTTTCTTCGTTTTTTTCTGATGAGGGAATTTCAGCATCCAACTTTGCGATGAAAAAGAAGGGTTTTTGCTTTTAAAACGTTTTTCCCGTGTTATGAATCGCATTGGAATTTCGATGGTTTATGATTGATTTATGTGGTCACAACACCCATCCCTGGGTGTGAGTCCCTGAGGACCAGAAAAAATATTCATCGTCAGCCACCCAGGGAGACTGGCCCATTCCAGAAAGTCAATTACCCCCACGGTTCGTGCTGACTAACATCAAATTGACCTTTTACTCCCATAATGTGTGCTGTTTCAACGTTGCCCCAATATTACCCTAAGAAAACACAAGAGCTCTGCATCTCAATGGGCCTGTTTGCCCTTTCTCCTGCATGGCATTAGCATGCAGAGTATTACCCATAGCTCTGTCTCAGCTGCCTGGCTTCTCCCTCCATACTCACTGTTTGCTCATCTCATTCTTTACCATCTTAAAAGGTGCAATTCAGTGCCGGATAGAAAGGCTCGGTTGGATGGCGTCTTATCAGTTGTCTGCTTGGGTGGGTGTGAAAAGTTACAGCAGAAGATATGGCCGAAGAAGAAGTTTGGCTTTGGAGTTTCTTTCGGGGACAGACATGCTATGATTGATTGCTTTTTGTTAGATGGGGGTCAAAGCCCTGATAAAAAAAAAAAAAACTTCACACTGGGTTTCAAAATATGCAATTAGCACTAATGAATCTCATTAATGCTGTGGGCTGTGGAGGACATGTCTGTCACCTGGTTCATGCGAATGGAGGTGCAAAATCACCTGGGTTTGAATGTTAACTCCATTAAGCAGCAGGGAAGTGCTTTGGAAAACTCATCCCTGTCATGTGGTATGGCTACCTTTATGGTAATTATAAATGCTAGAGCACAATCCAAGGCCAAACCAATGCAACAAAATACTCTCCTCTATTTCACATATAGGCTCTGGGTTTGGAGGCTGAAAGAACCTGAAGAGACAGAAGAGACAGAAAGCAAGCACACACACACACACACACACACACACACACACACACACACACACACACACACACACACACACACACACACACACACACACACACACACACACACACACACACACACACACACACACACACACACACGTACTTCAGTCAGCAGTTGCCCTAAAGACCCACCCCCTATAGCAGTGGTTCCAAACCTTGTGGGTCGGGACCCCACTTGGGGACCCCTGATATGCATAGCAGTAGAAAATGAAATAAGCTATCGATATTGAAGTCTTTTTAGCAAACCTTTTATTAGTTGTTTTAAAAGGCCTTATAAACCTCCTGTATATACAAACATACTGCACAAATTACAGCCATGATCCAACTACTACTCAAAGCTGAGTTTGGAGGAGAACGATAAGATTGCGTTCACTGGCACTTGATGTTACCGGCAGATGTTGAATGGGTTAGTTATTAATTAATAATTTGTATGGAAGCAGATGCACAGAAGTGTGAGTTGGACTAGCTAACATTTTCAGATCCAGAAGTAGGGTCACAGGCCAAAATAGGTTAGGAAGCACTGCCCTATAGAATGTGACCCCTCTTAAGATTCAGAGGTTTCTGTGGATGCTAACAAACAACAGAAATGAATTGGGTCTGTGACTAAAATAAATTCTTTGATTTCCGGATTTCAGTATAATATTCTGGAACTTATTTTGTAGAAAAACTATTTTTATACAAAGAAGCACATATTTTAAATAGAGCTCAAGCCCTATAATCAAACATTGTGTCCATTTTTTTTAATTAATACAGTTTCCAATCAACATTTGATTAAAACATACATAGGTCTGAGTGTGGTTGATTGTTTTTGTCAGCGCTTAGCATAGTCAGCCAACACCTACTGTCCCTCAATTCGATTTAAGGGAGACATATCATGCCACCAGGTGTGAGTGTGATTAGCCTTACAAGCTGTTTCAAAAATCTGGTGGACACGCCCACTAGTGATGTCATATGTGGCAGATTTTTGAAATGGCTTGTAAAGCTAATCAAACTCACACCTGGTGGTATAATATGTCTCCTTTAAACAATCACTCAAGAAATAAGTTAAAGAATTAGGTCTTCACAAAATATGTTTTTCCAACATGGATTCATTGAAAATATATGGGAGTTCAGCGTATGTGCAAGATATCTTTATTTCATTTTTTTGGCCTTAATTATTTATTTAAAAAAGAAAGAAACATAACTGATTCACCAAGCACAAACTCTAACTCCAGGTTTTTAATGAGTCGTACAATGAACAATTACATAATGAACACCTGACATTAAGAAGGCTTGAGCACTATTAAAATCTATTACAACTTCACACATATTTACAAGAACACCCATATTCTGCTGCACATTGCAAAGAATAACCATGAAATTGAAAAGTATTGTTCCTACCTTGAAATTTTGAAGGAAAATATTTCAATACCTCTTAAGGGATATCATTTGTAAACATGTAACAAAGAGAAGGGAAACACTTCTATAGCACAGCTATAGCGTTATAGATAATGGCTAATTAGCTTAATAGCTTTGTTAGCTTTATCGTCAATAAGCCTTTCACAATATGTCAGTCCAGGCAATGCTTGTAAATACGGCTGCTTCAACACTCAAACAAGTTGAAATAGCTGGATCATCATACCTAGCCTCAATGTTTATCAGAAACACATTTCAAAAGCCAGCCAATAATATTCAACATGAAAATGTTTAAAACCTTTACTTCAGTTGAATTCTCGCAAACTCTTTTGTCTCCGCGTGTGCTCACTGGTTGCTGTGTACAACAGTCATTCTGCAATGGGGTTATTCTAAAAAGAAATATTTTCAGAATCAGTGAATGTTTAGATGCCATAGCCAAGCCTTATTCCAGTACAATCCAACTCTCTACCCCCCGAACATTAAGACCAGCCCAAACCGCATCACTTTGTCCATTTTGTATCTAACCTCAGCATGTGCTCGACGAGAAGAAGGCCTCTTGAAGTCCTGGACCTACTCAGGTACGTTTTACTACAAAGTCTTCAGTATAATAGAATTGTCCGTCCCATAGAGCGAACAGTACAGTAGATACACACCGCTGTGATACCTCAAGTAAAAACGAGTCTGTCTCTCTTTCTTCTTCTTCTTCTTCTGCTGCTGCCGTTGTGCCAGTTTGGACTTTCCATTCTCCGTCTCCGTCCAAACGTCCAGGTCCATGACATGGCGTTCACAGGAGGCCGCCTAGGCCTCTCAACCACTTGTTGAGAAAATAAATGAGGTCAGCTTGAAACTAAAGTACAGTAACGGCACAGAGGGGAAAAGCTATAGTGGGACTGAAACACAGTGGGAGTAGTCTAGGAGGGCGACCGTAACGAGTTTCCTATTTACACAGTGCCACAGAGTTACACGGTGAGCTCTTATTGTGGAAGAAAAAAATGTGTGTTATTCGTCAAAGTTTAAGTTTAAAAAATGGAATGAGTGAATGAGAGAAAGTTATACTTTAGGGGAAGGAGAGAGCTGAAGAGAAAGAGCAGTTTAGTTCATGCCAACGTTGAGGATTAATTTAACTGTACACTGAGATTCCAAATGAAATCCAACAAAAAAAAAGTCATTAACGGAAACGTGACATTTGAAGGAAGGTGGGCGATTAGTTTTCCGTCGTTGGTCAATGAGTTTACGAAGGGGATGTAGTCACTCGTCAGTAGTGGCCAATCAGGAGGACAGAGAGCGTCAGCAGAAGAACCAGGGCCAGGGACCACCTCCAGGGAGGAGAGGAGGCCGACGAGAAGCCCCCGACGCCGGCCGGGGCCAGGTGAGGGGTCAGCAGCTGCTCATGGAAGATCAGGTCGTCCATGGGCAGGTTATCCGCCAGGTCTGGGAGACGGGGTCAGAGAGGTGGCAGAGACGAGACAGAGGAGGATGTGGGGCAGAGAAAGAGACACGGAAGAATCAAAAATGTGAAGGGAGACAGGAAGAGGGGATCAACATGATCATGACAAACACTGTGACAGAGGTGCATAGCGCCAGTGGTATGTCTGTCCTGCTTTCTGTGCAATGCCTCGCACAGCTGTAAAAACAATGTAATATTCTGACCGATGGGAAACTATACAACTCCATCTTTCCAGATGCTCACCAATGTTACTGTTTTAGACATATGGGGAAATCACATAGTGGGCTACATGTGGTACTGATATTGAACGCTAAAATATATACTAAAGTACGACGATGCTGGAAACAAGACATTTTATGAGCGCAGAAGTGGATTCATGTTGTGCACGAGAAGGGTAAAACATTAAATTCCTTGTTGGACGGTGTATACTCATGTCAATTCAAATATTTAAATACTATAGATTAAAATACAACTTTATCGGTAAGCCGGTCTGATTCTTTGGACATACTGCCAACATACTACTACAATAAAAACACATTGAAGGAATAACCACATTTTATTGTGCTGTGATGAGTGATGTGTGGAGGATGTTGGAGAGGCCTATTTTGGCCAGGTTGCCCCAAGTTCATAACCCAACCATTCAAATAACAGCGTCTTCTCTTCTTCCCTCTTTTGTCCCGCACAAATAAATTTACAAGGTCCGGGCACGACTATAATCTTTACACCGCCTTCATTCATAAAGCAGTGTTGTTCACTCAAACAAAAGGGCATATGTGTTAAGAACACCTTCACGGGCTAAATACATGCTTCATGTGTATCCCGTTACTACTGTGCAGGTCCTGTATTCCCCATCTGTTCCCAAAATCACAATGACATCATTTTCACCTGCTGTTGCCATATCTTACTGTTCTGCAGCCACAGCTGTTCCCCATTGACGCATCAGCAGTACTTTTCCTACTGTGTGTGCGTGTGCGTGTGTGTGTGTGTGTCCGTGTGTCCGTGTGTCCTTGTGTCTGTGTGCGTGTGCGTGGATCTCTCTAAGTACTCATTTTGTGTGGCCCAGTCTGGTCATGCGTGAAGGAGACATAAATACAGAGGTGAGTTATGAGGAGGGGGCCGAAGGATATCAGCAATAAAGAAACACTATGGTTAGGAACGTAAGCTATGCACACAACTGTCCCCAGCCATGCGGGCTGTGGACCCTGACATGCACACCAACACACACACACACACACACACACACACACACACACACACACACACACACACACACACACACACACACACACACACACACACACACACACACACACACACACACACACACACCTCCACACGTACATGCTGCACGCACACACACTGGCGCACATGTGACAGACACACTTGCACATCCATTTTGGACAAAATGTCGTTAATTAAATTTCATTGTATGGCTGGCGCCATAGACTGTATAAAATGGTTGGCACGAATACACACTGGCACACAACTACACACAAATTCACAAACACACAGACAAAAACTGGTTAACATGTGCTTACAAACACACACTCTAAATCTGCGATCCTAAAATAACCGATTGAGATAAATGAAACGGTGTTGTGTGTGGACTGTGCCAGACGGGGTGTCCTACAATAGTCATAATGACGGTGCTTATAAGGAGAGGGTGAGGGTGAGTCAGGACTGGGAGACAGCGGTTGATCTCCACCATTACGGGGATTCAAGGCATAATGCCGTTGACTCACAGCCAGCCACTCTGACTCGCTCCCACCACAGGCCTGTTCCTCTTATAGACGGAGCAGGGAACCAGGGAGGGCTAAGGGGGTTGTGAGGGGTGTATGGAGGAAGGGGTGTAGGGGGAATGGGGGTGGGGGTGGGGGTGGGGGGGTTACCAGGCCTAAAGTAGCCGCGCAACGTCTCAACCACAGCGGAAGCGAGCAAATAAACAAACTGGCAATAATAAAAAGGAAAAAAAGAGTCTTTGCCTTCGGTGGTCGTTGATCGCTGGCCAAAGAATAATTAACTCCCCCCCCCACCCCACCCCCCCTCTCCTGTGTCCTTTGACATGGCAGGCTGTAGGACCCTGAAAGAATGATTTGTCATTGTGGACGGCTGCACATAGTGTAGCCCTAAGCCAATTAAACTTGGTGTGCAATGTGATACAGCTTTTATATACACGGGACGGGGAAAGGAGTCGGTGTGTGTGTGTGTGTGTGTGTGTGTGTGTGTGTGTGTGTGTGTGTGTGTGTGTGTGTGTGTGTGTGTGAATGTTAAAAGGGAAAACAAAGTACATTGTGTGGTGCACATTGCAGCAGTAACGTTTGCATCTATATATATATATATAGCCGTATATATAGATGCAAACATTACTATATATTATGCACACATACTTACATGTTGCGAACAAAGTCTCGCATTGTGATAGAAAAGGCCCTTAACTAGGCACAGTGAGGAAAGGGAAAGGCCCTTACCCAGACTAGGTGAAACCGATGTACACCAACGCCCCCCACACTGGGGCCTTGTTCTGCCGGCCTTAAAAACAAACCAACCGGGAGCGAACGCCACGCAACCTCATCCCCCATCGCCCTGCACAGGACTGGAACTAATAATATCCTGTTATAATTAGTGATGAACACCTGTGTGTGTGCTTGTGTGAGCATGTGCGCGTGTGTGCTTGTGTGTATGTGTATGTGTGTGTGTGTGTGTTACTTTGTACGCTAATGCGCGTATGAGTAGTCTTGTGTGAGAAGAACTCTGTGGAAGGGAACTGAAAAAGAGATAAGAGTTAGATAAAATCTCAGACAGGAAGAAAAGCAACGGCAAAAGGAGTGGGAAAGAAGAAGAAGAGAAAGCGTCGCATGCGAGGAACAGACGGAGTCTCCTTTCTTCTATTTCCGTCCAGTTTGCCCCCCCCCCCCCCACCCTACCCACCCACACCCTTCTCTCATGGTCGGCGGGGAAAGGGGGCGTGCAGCCAGGGACAATTAGCCAGATAGATGGATAAGACACGCACTATAAATAGAGCGGTTCCTCCGGTGATTAATGCAGCCGTCACGGGGCCCGGATGCCGTCCCTCAGCAGAATAGATGCAGCCGGCTCCTCTAGGCTCTGCTGTATTCACACGCCCATCTCGCCCGCCGATGCCATTCTCACCCTATCGTTCCCCCTGTCGCCGCGCTACCTTGCTAGCATGCCCGGCTGGCTCTATCACAGCCCCGCAGAGCTCCGCTTACCTCCCGGGGGAAAGGTCAACAGCCCAGCCATTGATTGGTTACGCCGCGGCTGGTACCGGGAATCCACAGACTGCACATTATCCCCCCCTTCTCTCACGCTCTCCCCCGAGTCTCCCCTTTCTCGCTCTCGCTCTCTCTCTCCTGTATATCCCCCCTCTCTATGTATTTTATCTCCCCCACTCTCACTCTCTCTGTCTGTCCCATGTATCGTCCCTCTCTCTCTTCCCTCTCTCTCTCCTGAAAAAAAAAGCCAGTCAGTCAGTGTGCGATCCACTCGGCTGTTTATAGGCCCTTAATTCCTTTCCTTCGGGGACCATTCTTCATCCGGGAGATCATGTACACATCAGCCAGCCCAGCTCGTTTTAGAGGGAGGGGAGTTGGATGTTTGTTTGGATCTTCAAAAAAGGTCAACTAGTGGCTGAAGCTGCTTGTGTGTGTGTGTGTGTGTGTGTGTGTGTGTGTGTGTGTGTGTGTGTGTGTGTGTGTGTGTGTGTGTGTGTGTGTGTGTGTGTGTGTGTGTGTGTGTGTGTGTGTGTGTGTGTGTACATGGACTTCTCTAAGGACTCATTTTGGGTTGCCCTGTCTGGCCATCTGTGTCTGTGTTTGTGTCTGTGTTTGTGCCCGTGTGTGAGAAGAGAGAAAGAAAGTCAGACGGACAGAGTGAGAGAGAGCTCGGGCTGTCTCTCTTTTGGTTGTTTGTGCAGCACAGAGCAGACAGAAATAGCTATTTTTTAAATCTGTCACGGCAGTCTGGTTCCTGAAGCCTATCTTTAACATTTAACCAGTTCTCCATCGCCACGGTGGTTAGGTTAGGGTTAGCTGCTACACGACAGCGCCTATTGAGCTGTCTGCAGGTGTTCATTGGAGTGTCATGTGAATCCAGGAGCATTTTTTAAATGTGTACTTTTTTACAAACACATTGAAAACCATGAGGCGTTTCACAGTTTATTGTTGCTCCAGGATGGTACGGTACGTTCATGGTCTGGAGGGGAATATGCGCTACATGTGTGCTGTGGACGAGAGAACGTGTCCTTCTTCTTCTGGGTTAGATAAGTATGAGGAATGTTCTCCAAAACACACAGGTGCGTCTTATGAAAGCAGGGGGAAATGGCTCGCATTGCTGCTACATTGGCAGACACGGCTCACACCTCGAAACACCTGAGCTGGTCAAATTTGATCAAGATTTCCCAGATTTCGGGCAGCTTATGGCAGCTGAAGTAAAGAAAATATTTAAGCAGTCTACTGGTCGGCCGTGAAGCGATTTATTGACTTGGATTTCACTGTGGGCATACTTCTAAATCCAAGCAGGGGGACAGGAAGGGGATGGTTCCCGTCCATCAGCCCCAGCCTGCGTTGAGCTGTGCAGAGAGGTCAAAAACCCAACCACCGTGGTGGTTAATATATACTACAACAACCAACAGCCAATGAGTGGTGTCTGGTGAGAGGATACAGATAAGAGCGTGGGACAGCGCTTTAATTCTCTTATTGTGTAAAAAGACTGTTACTTATTGGCCGATCACGTGACCTGGCTAAGTCTTTGGTGAGAGTGTGTATGTGCATGCGTGTGTATGAGCGACTCAGTGAGTGAGTGAGTTAGTGTGTGTGCGGCTGCGGGGGCATGTGCATGAGTGCGAGTGTGAGTATGCTTGCGCATGTGCGTGCGTGCGTGCGTGTGTGCGTGCGTGCGTGCGTGCGTGCGTGCATGTGTGTTACTAGCCAAAAGACAGCTCTCCGAGGTGGGACGAATAGGAAGGGGCTGAGTGGTTGGGAGCTGATGGTGTCTCGGGACTCCAGCGGAGAGAGAGAGAGAGAGAGAGAGAGGGAATGCACGCCCCCCCGACTCCACGCCCACAGGGGTGCGCGGAGAAGCTGGGCGATCGCGGGCCAAGACAAACGGGACGGCCAGCGGAGTCCCGGCCACGGAGCCTCTCCAACAGCACGGGTCTGTAGTGAGCTGGCCCCGGCCCCGGCCGCGGCCTACACAACACTCACTGTTATTCTAGGCAGAGCAGCCGCCTCCCACGGCGCGCTGCTGCGCAGAGGGAGGAACACAGCCAGAGTGTGTGAGGGAGAGAGGGAGACATACGGAGGGGAGGCCGAGGGGAGGAGGGCGAGAGGGATCATACACAGGGAGGCAGTGGAGGGGAGAGGGAGATACAGAGGGAGACAGGGGGGTGAGAGATAGATACAGAGGGAGTCAGGGGAGAGAGAGAGAGAGAGGGAGAGGGAGAGGGAGAGAGAGAGAGAGAGAGAGAGAGAGAGAGAGAGAGAGAGAGAGAGAGAGAGAGGGTATATTTCAAAGCATTATGTGCAGATAAGGTGGAAGGGGTGTGTCAAGGTTAAAGAGAGAAGTGCAGAAATTAAAGTTGGGGGGGGGGGGGGGGGGGGGGGGGGGGGGGCACAACAACATTGTGAGAACAGAGACAGCACAGAGAGATGTAAATTCACATGAATCTAGATTGAGCCGTAGTGGACGACTGTATACATGCCCTGGACCACGAGGGACGCCCAATCCATCCGGACAGAGGGGAGAGCAAAGACTCCTGGTCCCGACAGTCCCAACTGTGACGGCGCTCAGGACCAAATGCGAGTCAAGGAGGCCCTCTGAGTTCAAAGGTCAACGCGGTCGACCCAGACGTGTGCATTCAGAGGGGGGGGGATGAGCGACGCAGCGCTATTCTAGAGGCATCGCTTCTCTCAATCTCTCAATTAGATCCATTCCTCTGTATTTATTTATAGCCTCCCCTTTGAGAAGGAGCTCTGAAGATCAGAGGAAGAAACGTGGCACGAAACAGAGAAAATAAAAACCAGAGTTATAAAGCAGGAACACATTTAAATGGCAGCTCTTTTGACGGAAAACTGGAGAAGAAGGTGAGGGAGAGAAAGGGAGAGAGAGAGAGAGAGAGAGAGAGAGAGAGAGAGAGAGAGAGAGAGAGAGAGAGAGGGAGAGAGAGAGGGGTAAGAAAAACCATAACAAATCCATCGTACAAAGAGCTGATTCTCTGCCGTCGGGGTGAAGGGAGCTGCTTCGGGGCGGACGACGTGCTGCTAGCCGCCTCCACAGAGCCTGGCCTGTGGTACCTCCAGCCACAGCTCTCTGTGGCAAGGCTCTGGAGGTCATCTGTGACCCGGGGAGGTCAACCCTGGCCAGCGGGAGGAGGAGGGGGAGGCGGAGGGGGTCAGGGGACGGCAGGGTGTGATGGTCGGGATGGAAGATAGCGCACACAATGCCGGCTCTTATCGGAGCGTTTGGGGAGAGAGAGAGAGAGAGAGAGATAGGGAGAAGAGAAGGGAGAGAGGGAGAGAAGGGAGGGAGCAGGGTGATAAACTGATGGGTCAGAGGTGTAATTTGGCCTGGGGTTCGTCCCGCTCTGGATCAGGGGGGAAACCAGATGACGGGTCAGTCAGTCAACCTCTGAGGAACACATTCCTGGAATACTGACTTTATCTTCCAGCCATGGAGGGAGCTGTCATCCCCCCCCCCCCCCCCCCCTCGCCCCCCCCCCCGCCCCCCTTCACACACACACCCAGACACTTAGCTCTCACACACACACACACACACACACACACACACACACACACACACACACACACACACACACACACACACACACACACACACACACACACGCGCGCGCGCGCGCACACACACACAAAGGCCTGTATATATTCTCCTCGTTGGCCCTTTCCAATGGGATGAGGCGCAGTTTCAAGCGCGACCCACACATCCCAGTGCCAACACACACGCAAGACACACACTTTCTCCCCGTAACCGCAGCAAAAGAGGGGCCGGCACGGGACGTCCCGACGAGGGACAATTTTGTGGCACGGCCTAACTGTACACAGCGTGCTGCCGTAAACTATCTGCTAGCGCTCCTTAAGTGGTGGGGCTGCGGTCTCCCCCCCCCCCCCCCCCCCCCCCCTCCCCCCTCCCCCGAGCAGCTCAGAGCCCACTGCCTTGACGCACGTGTCTTCACAGTGGCAGGCAAGATAATCAAGGGGTTACTTTGGGAGAGAGAGAGGGAGAGAGAGAGAGAGAGAGAGAGAGAGAGAGAGAGAGAGAGAGAGAGAGGAACGACGGTTGGCCCAACATTAACATAAATAAACCGATTCCCCGACGGAGGCGCTGGCCAGAAAAAGGGTTAACTCTGGCTCCGGGTCGCAAAATGGCAGCCCGTGCGTCACCCTTTGGCGGAGGGGAGCGGGGCCTGCTGACTGGGCCCGCTGTGTGTGTGTGTGTGTGTATGTGTGTGTGTGTGTGTGTGTGTGTGTGTGGGTGTGTGTGTTTGTGTGTTGGTGGACTGGGGCGGAGCTGATGGACAGGACCCAGGAATGAGCCTGGAATCAATTTAGAGCGTCCAAAAGTGCCTGTGAATGTAAATAAAGCTCCTGAGCAAACAAACCCCTTTTTTCCGGGAGGCGCACACACACACACACACACACACACGCGCACACGCACAAAAATGCACGGGCCTACATTATGAATCAAACACCATCAAAAAAACGTCAAAACCTCTGGGGGCCCCCCACATGTGGACGATGCGGGGCAGGGGGCTCCGTGGGTCGGGGTCCGTTCAGATCATGCGGCCCTCTGGCTCGTCTTAAGGGCTTATCCCGGGGTTTGATTCGTGGAGGCTCCGCAGCGGAGGGCCAACAGAGGGCCAATGGGAGGGCTGCTTTCTGTCCACCTCCTTTCAGCTCTCCCCGACCAGCCCCCTATCCCTGTTCTCTGCCCCCCCTGTAATCTGCCCAGTTAGAGGTGGCAGTATGGGGGGGGGGGTCCAGGGTTGGGGTTCAGGGAGGGAGGGGAGGGGGGGGGGGGGGGCAGGCCGTGGTGGCCGTGGTGTAAGACAGGGAGAGCGACAGGAACGAGTGAGAGAGAGTGAGGAGAAGAGACAGAGAGACTACAGTTCCCAGCCACCGAGCCTGTTGACACAGATGGCGGGGAGCTCCGCTCTTTTTGTGAGAGGTGTGGTGGAGGTGGAGCAGGGTAGGACTTGGGGGGGAATTTACGGAGGTTGTTCATAAGCCCGAGCAGGGATGAGGAGAGGGAGAACACCAGTTCAGAGCCCCCCCACCTCCGCCCCCCCTAAACCTCTTCACCTTGACTTTCCAGTTCACCTCGATAGAAATACAGTTTCTGTTACAAATTACAAACGGTTTCAATTCAAATATTTTCTTAAATGAAATTATGTATCACAGCACCTTCGACTATTCAGTGTTTATCTCAGCTTCGTAGGCTACAGGGAACTCACCCTGTTGTCAAGCACACACACACACACACACACACACACACACACACACACACACACACACACACACACACACACACACACACACACACACACACACACACACACACACACACACACACACACACGCACACACACGCACACACACACACACACACTACCGCCCACAGTGGATTGCTAACATGATCAAATTCCTTTCGAATATTAGGTGGTTGGCTTTTATAAGTACATTTCGTATTTTCTTGGTACGGTGCATATCTTGGTTTTATAATGAGCCAATCGAGGAGAGTTGTGGTTAGGGCTGCTGTCCAGCGATGGAGCCCAAACATCTGGTTGGATCCTGTTTACTGCTCTGACTCTACTGGTCCAAACAACAACAACAACAACACCATTAATATGCAGAATAGGGGTCGGGCAGTACTTCGCCTAGCAACCCAGATGCTCGCGGGTCGTTTGTGTTGCAGTGAACCCAAACAAACTCGGCAGGTTCTCCTTCCTTGTTATTGTTAGTCTGTAGGAAAAGTGCTGGAGGAGCAGGTCATGGAAAACAATCGTTTGGTTTAGTCTGGCTTCTCTCCCCCCCCCACCCCCCCCCCACCTCCCACTGTGAGCTCCTGAAGAACCCTTGGGGACACCATGCACCATGTGGGTCACCAAGGAACCCACAGGTCCCCCCGCTGTGTGTCTGACACACACACACACACACACACACACACACACACACACTTATGTGTGTTGTCCCGAGAGTGCACCCCCCCCCGGCCCCGCCCTCTTCTGTGACATGGCTACCACATGTCTGACATGCCTAACTGGGAGCACATCTGCAAACAACAGTAGCATGCCTCACAGGGTCCTGGGAGGAGGATGAGAGGGACTGTGTGTGTGCGAGCGTGTGAGTGAGTGTGTGCGTGTGTGTGTGTGTCTGTGTCGTCGTGCTTGCGCGTGCGTACGTGTGCGCGTGCGTGCGCGCGTGCGTAGGACAAAAGGACTGTGTGGACACTGTGTCAACAGGTCTTCTGTGTCTGGACTACGACCCGCTGTGATGGAGACGAGCAGCGGACAGCGCGGGGTGACTCACCTATCAGGTGTTGCGGGGGTCGGGGCCCCAGCTGGGTCCAATTAACATACCGGATTGCAGCTCTGGCAGCGAGCGCGGCCGCTAATTCAACCCACATACGCGCCGCGCAAGTGTGTTTACATGTGGGGTTCTGTGCGCGGCTCACGGATGTTGTTTAATCTCCCACTTTGTTCTTCCTGTCTTCCTTGTTTTTTTTTTTTTTCACATTTTCTTCCCTTTCTTCTTCACTCAACATTCCGCCTCCCCATCTTCCCGTTGTTGTTGTGCCCGCCAGAGCCGTGAGCAGAGCCAGCAGGTTTATCCCCCCCCCCCCCCCCCCCCCCCCCCCCCCCCCCCAAACCCCCCCCCCACCAGCACCTTTCCTCTCTCGAAGAGAGCTGCATGTTTTGCATTACAAGAATATTTCCCCGTTGTAGTTGGCTAAACCCCCGGCGCAGATAAAAAAGCTCCAGAGAGAGCTTGCCTTCGGGGGTGCCCGCTGTGGCTGCACGTCTGCGAGCCAGACCAAAACAAGAGCTCTATTCACGGGAGGCCATCGCTGAGTGTGTGTTGAGGTGTTGAGACGCACAGCTGAGGAGCGGGCCGGTACAGCAAGAAAGCACACACCGGCCTCAGTTGCTCCACCGCTGAACCTGCGGCCCCCCCCTTGACCCCCCGTGGCCCCCCATGGCCCCCCGTGGCCCCCCATGGCCCCCCGTGGCCCCCCTAACCCCGGACCACACCTGAAAGACCGGACTATGCTGCACAGAGTCAAACGCATTTAGATATCTGCCCTTTATTATAATCACAGAGCCAAAGGGCTTCGCTGGCCTACATTCATTTGAATTATACGGCCTAACCCTAACCCTGTAAAATGGTTGAGGAAATGCTCCTGAAAACCCAGGAAATGGAAGAATCATTGGGGGGATGATCGCTGAGGCGGATGGATCTTGCTTCTGGAACGGCCAGAGGGGCAATAGGACCCAGATGGCGAGAACTTATATTATTAACGGTGGGTTTAAGTGGTTCAAAATACTACATGTAGTTGATGGCTCACATTTACTGGTTGTTACAAAGCGACCTGTAAAAGAGTGGCTTCTCTGGGAAGGTTTCAAAAGATGTCAGGCACATCCCTCCAGCTTGACTACTGTTTGATGTTTTTTTCACCAACCACTGCTTGCTTGGTTCTTATTCCAGACTTTCTGATCAAGAGGAAGCAAGACGGTGGGCTCGGACTCCTTTAAAGGGACTTCAGATCACACAACTGAAACCCTCCTGTAGAGAAGTAAGCAAAAGGCTTACTGGTGGATGGCGAGGCAGGCTGTCTGTTCATAGGGAGTGCGTGTGTCAGTCAGAGAGGTAACAGACGACAGCCCAGGTGAGCCCGCATCATCAGGAACTGGGCTTTCACGCACCGCTGCTCATGAAAACCCACACGCGATCCAAGGTGAGGCATGCACATCAAAACACAACTACACCGACTGACGCACACATCAAGCCACCACAACATTTGCACACAAACACTCCAAACGATATCCCTGTCCAACAATAAAAAACGTTTCAAACATTAACCCAATTTGAAAATGACAATCCCCGCTGAGAATGCATTTTTTTTTCTTCTATGCTGGGATGTTTGCTCAGTTAGTGCTGGCCTACGTCTGATCATGTTTGGCTGCTGGTCTGGCTTGAGGGCAGGTGGGGTGGAAGGAGACAGACACACGACACAGTGGACACCGCCTGGCCTGGAATAGCTGCCCCGAGCCTGGAATGCTCTCGGGAATGTGTGAACAGGAATTCAGTTGGCCAGCAGGGAAGTCTGTCTTTCTGAGTGTGTGTGTGCGCGTGTGTTTGTGTCTACGCTATGTGTTTGCGTGTGTGTGTGTGTGTGTGTGCGTGTGTGTGTCTACGCTATGTGTTTGTGTGTGCTTGTGCGTGTGCGTGTGTACGCTATATGTTTGCTTGTGCGCGTGCGTGTGCGTGCGTGCGTGCGTGCATGTGTCATAAGGGTTAGGTTAGGGCTGTGAGGCGGTGGTGGAGTGGGTGGTGTTTGGGTCTGTGGGTGTGGTGGTGGTGGTGGTGGTGGTGGTGGTGTTTGGGTGTGGTGATGGTGGTGGTGGTGGTGTTGGTGGTGATGGTGGTGGTGGTGGTGGTGGTGGTGGTGTTTGGGTCTGTGGGTGTGGTGGTGGTGGTGGTGGTGGTGGTGTTTGGGTGGGGTGATGGTGGTGGATGTGCTTGGGTGTGGTGGTGGTGGTGGTGGTGGTGGTGGTGGTGTTTGGGTGTGGTGGTGGTGGTGATGGTGGTGGTGGTGGTGGTGGTGTTTGGGTGTGGTGGTGGTGTTTGGGTGTGGTGGTGGTGGTGGTGGTGGTGGTGGTGTTTGGGTGGGGTGATGGTGGTGGTGGTGGATGTGCTTGGGTGTGGTGGTGGTGGTGGTGGTGGTGGTGGTGGTGGTGGTGGTGGTGGTGGTGTTGGGCCAGGTAGGCTCTGTGGGAGAGTGAGCGAGGGCAGATCAGTCACCCCAGATGAGCCTCAACATCCACTCTGAGGAGAGCGAGATGACAGCTCCAGTCTGGTGGGGGCTCTGCTCCTGTCTTCACCTTGTTGTGGCTGGGCTCTGTCACCTTTCCCAGGCCCTGGGGAGGAGGGGGGGATGGAGGCCGGGGGTGCAGGAGAGAGGGGCCCGGGGGGGGGGGGGGAGGTGCCTGTGTTCCTGATAGAGACCATTGCTCCTCATGCAGAGGCTTTTGTGAAACCTGATCCGTCTCGTCCGTCTCAGAGAACAGAGACAGTCCGCCCATTAAGCCCTCCGCTCTGAAGGGCTGACCTTTGAACCTTGGCCCCGCTGTTGGACCAAAAAAAACGGGATGGCAGGTCGTGCAAGGTCAGGATTTTACTGGGTCATCTCAGGCTATCACAGGCTATCTCTGTACCTGCCAATGAGTGGAGACTCTGCAAGGTCTGCAAACAGCGCTGGCTCATGTTCAAGCAGGTACAAACTCCACAAAGGGAAGGCAAACATGTGATGTCGAAAGCCAGGACAGAAAAAGCAACCTTCAGCTTCAGAGGCTCAGGCAGATAGGAGATAGCCCGGGAAATGAAACCCCTTTAGATCCTCAGCCGAGAATAAAATGGACTTAAAGTGAACCAAAGTGCGAACCATTCGATAAATACTTATACGACAATATACATTCACGCTAAAATGTTATAATTGTATAATATATATATATTTTTTAATCTACAAATGTCCACTATATATATATTTTGCTTTATTTTCACTCAAATTTGGCCTTTTCCTTCATTAAAAGTGTATCTTTCTGTATCTGTTAGTACCGTCCTGACCTGTTCATCGTGGATGAATATAGTACACTACATCCTATCTTGTGGATTGGAGCAGAGCTGTGTGGTAAACAGGAAGGCATGGAGAGAGTAGAGGGCAGTGGAGGGCTTGGGGTCGAGGGGTCTGTTGGGGGTAACGGTCTTCTGGTCGGAGCTGCCGGGTCTCAACCAGACGGAGGACCCCAGGTCTCAGGAAAGGAGAGGACTACTCCCTCTGCCATGTTTGCGCAGCTGTATCGTCGGCTTAGCAACCCTGTGTTTAGACCCCTGCCTGTTTTTCCACTCGCTCTTTCATTTTTTCTTTTTTAAATACACCAGAAAAATCGTTTGGGTTTGTTTAGCTCCTCTTTTTGTTGTTGTTGTAAGCTAGCTTATTTCTCTCTCCGTCGTTGGGTATCTATCAGAGCCGACATTGTCTGACGTTTGTTTTTCTCAGATTTCCGCCGTGGCGAGCGGGCGGTCAGTAGGGGGTGTTCGGGAGGGGGGGGGGGGGGGGGGGCTGGCTGGCAGCTACCTGAAGCCTGCTGACACCCGCTGCATAGTGGCGTGTGGGTGCGAACTTGTCCTGTAGTTGTGTAAACATCCCTGCGCTCCGCACACTGAGCCTGCTGCTGGTCCAGGCAGACTCACACAAGACAATGTCCCAGACGTCTGGCACTGCACGTGTTTTCATTTGCTACTTATTACGGCGTATGATGCCTAGTTATTGTTTCATGCTTTCTAGTAACGGGTCACGCATGCACGCGGGTGCAGTACCTCACACCGCCATTTTGTAGGACAGAAACCAACCAATGTTTGTCAGTTGGTGTGTGCACGTTTGTGTTTGTGTGCATACATGCTTGCATCGGTGTGTGGGTGTCTGTCTGTGAACGTGCATGTGTGTGTTGGCATTTGTGCGTTGGCATTTGTGCGTGTGGCGTGGCGTGTGTGTTGGCATTTGTGCGTTGGCATTTGTGCGTGTGGCGTGGCGTGTGTGTTGGCGTTTGTGCGCGTGTTCATGTGTCGTCATACGCGTGGGTGGGCGCGTCTTTGTGCCTCACCTGCAAAGATACGCAAGCGTTTGCGGCGCGGGGGCGGGCCCAGCCCCGACACGCCGGCGCACTCGTCCTCGTCGTCGCAGTCGCCGCTCTGGAAGCCGTCCTCGTCCAGCTCCTCCCCGCCGCGCCCCTCCACGCCGTCGCCGCGCGACCTCGCTCGCCATCGCTTCTCCGACACCGTCACCAGCCTCAGCAGCTGAGGGGGTGGGGGGGGGGGGGGGGGGGGGGGGGGGGGGTGGGACAGGAAGTAGGTCATCACGGTCATCAAGGTCATCACGGTCATCGGACGATGTACGATCATGGCTGACCTCGTCCCGGGTCACAGGTCGACGCTGCGGCCCATAGAGAGAGCCGCGTTGCCATGACTGCAGCAGTACTGTTTGTACACAGTTTACTTTGTGGTTGACACAGGGGGGGAACGGGGAGGGGTTCCAGAATACAAAACACACGGTGAGGTCTATATTAGGGCAAGACATCAGATATCAAATTGTGTTTTTACAGGAAACAACGCAGGTATGCGTGTCGTTCCGGATAGTTTGAGTTTATACGGGATTCAGCGGGTGTTCCCCGGAGTGATAGTGAGGCTGGGGCGAGGCTGTTGGCTGACGTTGCCTCTGGCAACACTTTCACTGTCTATTGTGGTCGTCTTGTGGCGACTCGGGAGGAAAGTATATGGAACACGATGTAAGACCCTGTACTCAGACACAAATGCACTACTGTTGATGTTATAGACGCTTTTAGCCAACGTGACTTACAAGTGAGGCTGTTAACAATCAAAGCATACAATCGAAGTTGGAGTTACAACACTTATGAGTGCTGCACTCAGCACAGAGTAGCTTAAGGTAACGAGGTCAGTAGGATTTGTGTGTAGTTTATTAATTTATTTGTATTAATATTATTATCTTCAGTTGTTATGTAATCTGTTGCATTTTTCATGTTTAATGTAAAATATATGTTCGTATGATGAAAGTCCAGGCTACTGTTACCAAGGGTAATTTAAACCCAGTATGACCTGCAGGCTGTGGCAACAGTGTTTTCTCAAGATTGTCCCATGACATAGAGACTGCCATAATGTTTTGCTTACAGGAATTTATTGGAAACTGTGGTAAGGCAATCATCTTGTAAATAATTCACAAGTGCCAAAGAGCTGTAAATTCGTTTTTATTAAAAAAAAAAATGAATATCGGAATTCCTGTTGAAGTGCAAACGAGGCCACGCAGCATAAGCCCATGGCGTGTTGAATATCATCCCTAAACACATTCCGCTGATGTAAACACTGATAATGATGCTGGCTACATCCTTCTACTCCCCAGAAGTCAGGGTCAGGCGACGGATTAGACGGCCCTCACGCAGAAATTCCCCAATTCCCACTTTCCTTCTGGTCCCCCATGCAGAACATGTGAATGAGCTCAGAGTCAACCTGGATGGCTGATCTCTAAACCACGGCTCCGCATCCTCCACCGAGCACGTGGTCGCGAACCCCGCAGAGCCCACAGATGTGGTACATTCCATCCCTCGCGCCCGCTTTTCCGTTTATCTTCTTCCACCGCCTCCTGTTTAGTTTTATTTCCAGGGTCGCTTTTTAATTGATTTCCTTCCTAACCGCATTCGTCAGCACCGCAATCGGTGGCTGTTGCTGTTCTTGTTGTTGTTTGGAGTTGTTTGGCTTGTCTGTGGCGGAAGATTGAGTTCATATGGGGCTCGCTGCTGCAGGTCTGCTGCATCAGGGTTAGAGCGATAGAGAGATAAATGAGAGCGAGAGAGGGAGAGAGACAGACAGACAGACAGAGAGGTAGGCAGATTGAGAGAGAAATACGTAGAGGGAGACAGAGACAGAGTGAGAGAGAGAAAGAAGTAGACGAGGACAGAGAGACAGAGAGAGAGAGAGAGCGAGAGAGAGAGAGAGAGAGAGAGTCAGAGACAGAGTGAGAGAGAGAGAGAGAGAGAGAGAGAGAGAGAGAGAGAGAGAGAGAGAGAGAGAGAGAGAGAGAGAGAGAGAGAGGCAGAGACAGAGTGAGAGAGAGAGAGATAGAGAGAGAGAGAGACAGCCATAGAAGAAGAGAATGAGAGAAAGAGAGAAAGATAAATAGAAAGACAGAGAGTGAAACAGACGGCGACAGAAAGAGAGGGAGAAATAGAAGGCAGGGATATTTGAGAAATCATGGCAGCCAGAAGATAAACAGCGCCTCCCTCGCTTCCCTCCCTCTCATCCACATATACAAACCATGTCAATCGGGGATTTACAAGGGACACAAACGGTAAAGTTTAGACGGGGAAAACATAACATCTTGTTCCAGTGTGGGCTGCTAACAAACCTCTATTCATTTCCTCACATCGAGAGCATACATCGTCAATGACCACAACGTTTCTCAAAAACCTGGTCACCTTGACCAAGAGGTCCAGGTGATTCAAACAATGATTCACCAGACATATAGGCTCTTCTTTCCGACCAGCCCTAAACCAAATACGTTTTTGTGAGTGAGGACGAGACCCTCAGATGTGAGTCCCCGTCTACGGCTGTCTATTAAAATAAGCAAGTCAATGATGAGCTGGTCCTTTTCTCCGTCATGTGAGTAATGGGGATTGAATGTACTGCATGTTTTTCCTGTTAAAAAGGGGGAACGTGTTTGCCTGTGTGCGCTAGAGGCCTCTGTTAGATTTACTCGAGGCTTGAAATTCCTTCCAGGGGTCTGAGGCAGCCTGGCAACCCCCGGACGGATACAAGCAAGCAGGGCTGTCCCGCAAACAAATTAAGGCCCCGGGAAAAAAAGGCCACTCGTAAAAGTTGTAGAAAGAAATGTGTGGTGTAGGGTTTTTTCAGATGGACGCAAAGAAAAAAAGAAAGTTTGCATGCTAAGAGCCAGGGGGAAGTGAAGAGAAACCTGGAACTGGTGAACTGGTGTAAAACAGTGTTTATGTCTAGATTCATGCGGCTAAAGATAAATGTGCTATAGCTTATCACCTGAAGAGGAGAACTGTAAAAGTATTGAAGATTACATATTATCCCCTCAAGTCATCACTTGAAATCAACAATAATACGTTTTTTGGCCTCTAGCAAAGGAATGTTTACCTGCATTACTTCCGTCGTGTTTAGATTGTATTGATGGAGGGATGGAGGCAGACATTCATGGGAGAGAGATTACAGAGATACTCAGAAAATGAGGGTGAGAGAGAGATACACAGAGATACTGAGGGAGTGTGCCAGAGAGAGATACATAAAGAGATTCACAGTTACAGAATAATACTGAGGGGAAGAGAGAGCGAGACATTTCCTCTGAATGAGTTAATGAAACGCTCCTTAGCATGTGGACAGGCCCCATTGAAGCCTGGCAATTAGTTAGACTATAGGAATGGACCATATCGAGAATGGCAAGTATAGTAGTGTACTATAGAAGTATAGCGCTAGCTCTGTGGCTGTTGCTCTCTGTGTAGAAGATGCTGGCTGTGAACTAAGTCTTACTGTTGGGGTGCAGTGGTTTTTACCCAATGGCTGACTGATGGCTCTGTTATGACAATGGATGCAGGGATAGCTATAGATGTGTCTGGGTGTGTGTGTGTGTGTGTGTGTGTGTGTGTGTGTGTGTGTGTGTGTGTGTGTGTGTGTGTGTGTGTGTGTGTGTGTGTGTGTGTGTGTGCTAGTGTTTGTGTGTATGAGAATAAAATGGGTAAAGAAAATGTTAGTGTATTGGATGTGTATGTGGTGAAGGGGAGGGTTGTATTTCTTTTTGTGGCTGTTTGTGTGTGTGTGTGTGTGTGTGTGTGTGTGTGTGTGTGTGTGTGTGTGTGTGTGTGTGTGTGTGTTAGAATATGTGGTTATTTGTATAGTATTTGTGTGTGTACACTGTGTATGTGTATGTTTGTTTGCATTATGTGTGTATGGTTAGGGGCACTTTGTGTGTGTGTGTGTGTGTGTGTGTGTGTGTGTGTGTGTGTGTGTGTGTGTGTGTGTGTGTGTGTGTGTGTGTGTGTGTGTGTGTGTGTGTGTGTGTGTGAAGATGTTGAGTTTATCTTTGTATTGTCTGCGTGTATGTAGGGTTGTTTCGATGGAGTGTGTGGGTTTGTGTGTGTGTGTGTGTGTTTATATGTTTGTGTGTGGCGGTTGTGTGTATAATTGCATGGTATGGGTAATGCGTGTGTGCATATGTTTGTGTGTGTGTCTTTGCATGGGGTGTGTAATGTGTGTGTGGGGTTGTTTGTACAGTGTGTGTGTGTGTGTGGTAAGGGGAGGGTTGGATCCGTCTGAGGGTGCGCTGGTCTGTTGATGAGACCGACCCTCGGGGTCCACATCAAGAGCAGGAAACCTCAAGTCATTCTGGACCCCAATCCTCCGCAGCAACCCGAAAAACCCAGAGCAAGCAGGGAGGAAATAAATAAAATAGACTTTTTTTAAGCAGGGCTCAGCCTGTTTCCCATTAAGAGAGGAAATCTTCTCCCTCCCTTTCTCTTTCTCTGTTTAGTATTTTTTTTTTTCTTCCCCAAAGAAGCGCATCAAGGAATAACACGGGACTCTGAGCATCTGGACGCACATATAAAGAAGACACGCAATCTGCAGCGACGCATCCCACGGGCCTACGCGCCCACCTCACCTCTCGGCCGCCACCACCGCCGCACGAGAAAGGTCACTGCGGAGGAAGCCCACGCGCTGCCGAGGCCCTTAACTCTTAAAGGAAAAAAACAAAAAGAGAAACACATGTGGCGGATTGCTCAACGCGGCAGAGGCAGCTCCGAACGAGACACGATCCCATCACCGCGGGGCCCGCCGCTTCCTCCCACGGAAGACTTGAACCCCACCGAGGGTCATTCCTCAGTGGGTATATATACGGCAGCTGACACCAGAGATTCTGCTTGTCAGCCCAGTCAACCTCTCAGGGCCGCAGCTCCCTTCCGACCAACGACGGCAAACCGAGGCCGATTTGAGCTCCGCT
>NC_044057.1:20422915-20435415 GCF_902167405.1 Gadus morhua
AGAGAGAGAGAGAGAGAGAGAGAGAGAGAGAGAGAGAGAGAGAGAGAGAGAGAGAAACCAGTGAACCCCATGTCCTGAGGAGAAGAAGGAGCAACCAGGAGGATTACGGAGGGGATAGTGCCCCTGAAGGTGGAGGAGATGTGGTTGTAGAGGAGGTGATAGATACATAAGTGGTAGGTCTGGTTGTGGACACCTTGAAGGTCTTGGATGTGCTGCCAGTGTTCAAAATGGTGGGGGCTGGGGCCATGGTAATGGAGGTGGTGCTGGTGGTGGCTGGGGCGCTGGTGGAGGTGGTGGAGATGAGAGAGGAGGCGGTGGTCGCTGTGGGCTGGCGGTGGCGGCGGTGGCGGTGGAGGCAGAGTAGGGGTCACTTAGTCCTCATTAGCAGGCAGACTAATTGGGAGGAAAAGGGCCCTCACATGCTTCGTCTGACCTCCCAGCCAGCGGCTAAGAAGGTGGGGGCCAGCCGAGGAGAGAGAGGGGTCGTGGGTAGGTGTTGGGGTGCGTGAGGAGGAGGAGGAGGAGGAGGAGGAGGAGGAGGAGGAGGCGGAGGAGGCGGAGGAGGAGGAGGAGGAGGGGGGGGGTTGATTTGTTTGTACTACTTTGTAAAGCGCCGTCTCCTTCTCTCTTTCTCTTCTCACCAGGACTCATGGATGGGAAGAAGTTAAAAGAAATCAATCCACAAAAACAAGGGGGTCATGTTTGTGTGGGCTGCCTTAAACGGGGAGTGGGGGAAGGGGACGGGGACGGGGGGTGGGGGGGACACCCACTCTGCCTTTAACAACCCCCTCAGCTCCTTGGAGATTTGCACCAGGTGTCACACTTCATTTGAAGAGCCCTTATGGCTATACAAGCACCTTGGTCCCCCAAACAACACACCCCTCTCTCCCCCCCCTGCCTACCCCACAGTCCTACTACATGAACATAAAACCACGAGAAGGGGGCCGAGAGCACCAAACACCCCAGGGTTGGTGGTGGTGCTGGTGGAAAAGGGGGGGGGGGGGGGCACATTAAACGACGTTTGAAAAAACCCTCAGTACATGACATCAAACGAGAGCCAGGTCTTTGAAAGGCGCAGACATAAGGGCTGGGTGAGGGAGCGTACGTTTACAAAAGCAGCGGGAGCAGGTCTGACACCCATGGCGTCCATGAGCCTGATTGTAGACGCACTCGATTGGAGGAGCCCGGGGCTCCGGAGTGTCGTGGAAACCCTAAAGGGGCCGCCACCATTTTGTACCCGGGCGCCGTCACAACGCGCACACAACACGAGCCGTGTCGCTCCGCATCTTCCAGCGGATACCTCAGCCCTGGACTTTATTTTAACGGCTACACGTGGCGTTTGCACTTTACATCGCCCAGGAAGGCTATATAAGTGTCTGCTCTGGTTAGGATGCTAGCGCTAAGTTCCAAGGCTAAACCGTAATGCTTGGTCGTCCGGGGTGTGCGTGAGTGTGTGTGTGAGTGTGTGAAGGCTGTGTGTGTGTGTGTGTGTGTGTGTGTGTGTGTGTGTGTGTGTGTGTGTGTGTGTCTATATTAAAGCTACATGTTAGTGCGTGTTCCAGAGAGAGCGGGCACGCGGAGGAGGAGGTGTTGAGAGCATACCGGCCCCGGGGCCTCTGATGGCGGCAGTGGCTCGCAGGAAGTGAGACTGCATGATGGAATTTGTGGCGCTCGGGCTCTGGTTTATTTTCCACCCTGGATGCCTGTCCTACCTGCTGGATTTTCCCAGGTTCTGGATTCAATTATGGGGAGAGGCGCAGGCTCCCTTTCTCCCCCTCGTGTGAGGGTGGGGGGGCTATGGCTGGCGGAGCTGCAGTCTGTCCCACACAACTCAACGCAGCCGGGCTGCGAGAAAGAGGCGGCCACAGCGGCACGGTGGAGCTAAATGAGCCAAGGAGAGGAGGAGGAGAGGAGGAGGAGAGGAGGAGGAGGAGATGGTGGAGGAGAGGTTGAAGAGAGGTGGAGCGCGGCAGAACCAAGCACGGTACAAGAAGAAGGTTTTCCCCTTGTACCGTGTGCGGAGGTCCCTCCACGTTATTCCCGGCTTCATATTCCCCCTGACAAAGTGTGTCTTTCACGCGCTTTTTAATGCGTGAAAGACACCTGGAAGAGCCTATCAGAACAGTCCCCAGAGCTCTGACCCTCCAAATGGCAAACTGCTCCGACAAATGAGAGGGAACGAGGTATAATCAACGACCAATCACGTAATTGCTCTATTTTCGCCACTAGTTCATGCGTCTCCTGTGAGATTAGTCGTTCGGAGGCGAAACTCGATATCCTGGGAAGTCAACCAGATGTCGGAAAAGAAATAAACCATGTCCCTGAAAACAAGAGTGGGATCATCCAAATATGTCCGGTATTAATTTAATTTACAGAGCTATGATAACCGGTTAAATCTACAAACACTGATAGCGTAAACAGGGCATTGGATGAGGACATTCTTTTCCAAATGAAAAACAACATACATTATGTAAGGGAATATCTTCTCCATACTCTGCCCCCCCCCCCCCCCCCCACCCAAACACCGCCGAGACGATATGGTCCACAAAACTATGCTGAAACAATTCATCACCTCTGGGTAAAGGCGCATGTAAAGAGCCTACTGCACACATCACATACATCACACTGGAACCAGCCGCCCGCTGTAACAATGTGCAGAGCTGTCCCAGGGGTCCCAGGGGAGGGGGGGGGGGGGGTGGGTGGAGCCATCCCCCAGACGAGGAAAGGAGTCGAATAAAAGTAATTTCTCTTCTTCCGCTTACAGGGCACGATACACTGCATACTTGGCTGCTAAGAAATCCATGACCTCAGCAGCTTCGGGCGTGAGAAACTATCGGTTCATATGTATGGGTTAGGTGGTAGGAACGATTTGCATTGTTTTTTGTCGTTGTTTTGTATATTTGTAGGAGGAGGGGGGGGGGGTAGTTTTCCCAGAGGCACAGGGAATAAGTGTCTCGGGGGGGGGGGGGGGGGGGGGGGGATAGTGCTGATAACACTGACAACATGAGGAATGAAAGGTTTTTCCCCAAAGCCGGGCTAGGCGTCTCACAAGGCCGTCATAACGGTGCACTTAACGAAGTGGAGGAATGAAACATCGAAAGGGGGATTAACGTTAGGGAAGGAAGTGAATTCTTGAGAGCGGGGGCATTGCTTTCCATAGCGCAGCATCAAGAGCTGGAACCAGGGGCCCTCTCGATGACGTGACGTGGTTCGCTTACAGTGGGCTGGGACGGATTAGCACTCGGCAGCAGCCTGGGACCCTGGGTCTCTGGTCGTTTGGACAAAACATGACAAATTAGATTGTTGCTCACGAGTCTTGCCAAAAAAAAAAGGCGAGTAATGCGCATCGAAATGGAAAATATGTGGCTGTTTAAAAAAGGTGCCCCAGAGGACTGTATCCCACACTTCGTAGAACATGCAAGCAACACGCAGACGTTATCGGGGGCTAAGACGCAGACGTGTAAGCTATCGTGGCACCGTGCTGGCACACGTCCAGGAACATTACACTATTCAAATAGCATCCGCACGCTGGCCGGGGCCACACTGAGGCACACACACCGCTAATACACACAGCTACACACTCGGCCGCAGATGCAAGTGATTAGCTCTATCTGCTATCAGATGTTCAATAAGATCTGTTGTCGAGGCCGAGCGGGACCCAGAGTTGGTGGTCTGTCGGGCGGGAAGAGAGAGGCAGAGAACTTGTAAATCACCTCCTTCGACCCTTCTCTCTATACGTCACCACTTTTCTTTTTCCAGTGCCGCAAGAGTGCTTACTTACACCCTAGCCATTCAGCAGAGCCTTGACAGAGGGGGGCATTTGACAGGTTATGTATGCAGCGAGCTTCACCACAATGGTAAAACATAGGATAGAGTTGAACCTCTACATCCTGGACCAATTCATCCTGAAACCATTGGAGACGCTGGAGAGTGTTTTTACATGGAAAACAACACAGTATAGAGTCAATTCCATCATCATATTTATACTTGCATGGTTAGGGTAAGTAAAATTGTATCGGCAATGTAAACCAAACTTTCGGAAGTCAGAACGGAAACATCTGCCAACAAATAGTCATGAAAATAAATCAAAAGTAACACTTACATAATACACAAATGTCCAAATTGAAATCAACACACATCATTCATCATTCCTGTTTCTCATCATGCATATCCATCCAAACATAAAGAACACAATCACCATCAGAGGCAAACTTTTTTTTCTCTTTTTTTGACAAACAGCGATGTTTCTCTTTTGTTGTTCCGACGTCTGTTCCAGAAAACGTAGATATTGTTATGAGAACAATTTACTACGCATGAAACATGGCGCATAGTGCCGCCACACTTTGATCAGATGTTGCTCCAGCCTATTGAAGTGGAGATCAGAGAGGAGGCCTCCGTTCCAACACAACTGCGCTTGCCGGAGGATCGTGTCTATTGTGTGTTTGGGGGGATTATTATGGTCTGTCGTATATGCCAGCTAATTGTGCAGGGTAAATACTGAAGCAGACTCGTTTGTTTGCAGACCCTGGACATATTCCTCTTTAAAAACCGACACTATATATGTCGCCACACAGCATGGCTTCATAATGACCGATTCATCTGATTATGAGCACCTCATACCACACACACACACACACATGTGCAGAGACACACACACACGTATGTGCAGACCCACACAAACACACACACGCACAAAAAGATAGAAATAAGGGGGGATACGGAAAACCAGCTGGACGTCAAAACATCTGGCCAAGGCTTATGATAAACGTACGGACATTCATTAATGCATTTTCTAAATTCTCAACTATCTACATAAATGGACTTATTTAAATACTTTGACTCAGGCCTCTAAATATAGAGCTAGCTATCGCCCTCCTATTTGACAAGTCTCTGGGAAACATTCATACACTAACATGAGGACTTTACATGGAAGTAGCTCTGCTGCTAATCACCATGGCATGTTGTTTGTTTCTCTGTCCATGTACGTTTTGAACGCTTTATTACATTAGCCTACATTAGAGAGAGAGCGAGTGAGCGAGAGAGCGAGAGAGAGAGCAAGAGTGAGAGCGAGAGAGTGTGTGTGTGCGCGCGTGTGTGTGTGTGTGTGTGTGTGTGTGTGTGTGTTTGTAAGATAAACCCTGTATGGGCCTTGTGTTTCTTTCCAAGCTAGCGTCTAACAAAAACATTTCTGGGACAAATTACATGTGGGAAGAATGACTTTGGGAAAAGAAAGGAGGGAGATGTCGGAGGGAGGGAGGGAGGGAGGGAGGGAGGGAGGGAGGGAGGGAAGGGTGGTGGGTGGGGGTCCTGTAACACTCGCTGCTCAAAATACACCCCCCCCCCCCCCCGCCCCAGCCTTCAACAGGACGAAGCATGCATGAGGTAATACAGCAAAAAGTAATTGGGAAAATTACAGAGCACATACTCATATTTTCTCTTAAACATGGTGGAGGTGGAGACCCACACTGTCTCCTTAAATACCTCCCCCCCCCCCCCCCCCCCCCCCCATCAACCCTCCATAGATTGCTTGAATAGGGAGGGAGGAGAGGGGAGTGTAATGCACTAAGACAGGACTCTGGTACTGTACGCTTAACTCGCACACACACACACACACACACACACACACACACACACACACACACACACACACACACACACACACACACACACACACACACACACACACGCCCATTGCTTAGACCCACCCATTGCTTACACACTGTAACGGCTTATCAATAATTGTGTGCAGTCTAGTTTTTCCCCCGCTGTGCGTTCTGGATCGGAGACACACACACAGACACACACAGACACACATCAGACTTACATACACACACACACACACACACACATAAAAGCTGAGCAATGGAAAAGTCTCTTTTCACACGCAACTCAACATGTGCTGATGAACATGACCAGCGAACGGATGAGGAAGCAAAAGAAAAAAAGCTTGCTCCGCATCACGAGATGTCATCTGAATCACCTCACTTCGTAGCCAAAGACGTACTCCCAACGTTGCTTTCTATGGGAACATATGACTCGCCAGCAGCTGGATGTTCAGTGGGGAATCTCAGTGTGCGGCCCGATCCATCATCAGAACTTTTCAAGTGGTAAAGAAATCGTACGGCGGACGTGAATCACCGCGAGAAAAACACATACGGCCGACGACATTGACAGCAATCTCTGTTTAAAATGTACAATGTGACTTTCGATTTCGTTATCGTATTGCCACACTTTAGTGCCGATTCAGTTCTTGGCAAGATATCCCAGTCGGGTTTGAAACCGCAATGTCCACAGTCTCAGCTGCAGGCGTCCCCGGACTAGCACGGCTCTGCCGCCTCATTAACGTCACGGCTGAGCAGAACCGTGTCCACTGAAGGGCTGAAGAGCGGACACACGGCCACGTTATCCCGCCTCGGAAAGACATCCAGAGAAGCCCATTGAAGAAGTCGCCTGTCGACTTGAATTAGTGCATCGTTCAGGGGGCAACAAGACAGGCTCTGTGGAGCAGTGGCTCCGTGGCCCTCGTTAGCTGGACCCCACAGAGAGGAGAGGGGCCCCTGGGAACCCCAGCTACCTGGCTGGGTTTAAAGAGCCCCACAGCATCGTGCTCCCCCATAGGCGGGCTCAGTGTTGGGAAGGCTGCACGGTGGAAAAGGGCCACACACAGGTCTACCAACAACACGGCTTCTGTATCAAGGGTGTTGTGACATACCTGTACGCACACACACACACACACACACACACACACACACACACACACACACACACACACACACACACACACACACACACACACACACACACACACACACTAACTCATACGGACACGAACACACACACACGCAAACCCCCAACCACGTACACACAGAAATGGACACACACACACACACACACACACACACACACACACAATCACACACACACACACACACACACACACACACACACACACACACACACACACACACACACACACACAGACACAGACACAGACACACACACACACACACACACACACACACACACACACACACACACACACACACACAAACACGTACACACACAGACACAGCACACACACACAAACACACACACACTATGACGCAGGCCGAGAACATTTGAAAACACATGAGCAATAACACACACGGACAGACTGAGGCAGGCGAACAAGGTGCAGGCAGCCCACCTGGTTGATGTGTTTGAGTTTGTCGATGATCTGGCTTATGATGGGCTCTGGGACCTTGTTGCTCCTGGACTCAGAGCCTTGAGAGTTGGTCCGCTTCAGGCCTGGAGCCGGGAACCTGGTGGAGGAGGGAAGGAGATGTTAAGGTTAAAACACTTTGTTGCTGTTGGCGGTGTTCTTAAGCACCGGCCGCACCGGCTTCAAGGAAGTCCAACACAAACATGCTAATTGCACGTTGGGCTGAATGAGTGTGATTTGTGACTCCGTAAACAGCAGGTAGGCTTCTCCGGTTTAAAATGAGCTGGTAGGCCTCTGTGATTATAAATGAGCTATTATTACCCTCTAGTGTTGGGAATGGGAACTTTTAGTTGGGTTTTCTGAGCACGGTAGAAACAGTTCCCACCTTAACAGGCTTTGACCTTTTGGAATGAAGTATTGTATGACACACATAAAGACCACGTAAACTGGTGTCGGTCCTGGTGAAACCTTGGGAGTGAGGGATGGGGAGGGGAGGGGAGGGGAGGTGTGTGTTTATCTTTGTCTGCGGGGGAGAGTAGCTGTCATGCAGGTTCATACGTGCTACTGTTACTATTCTTAAGTAATGCAGCTGAGTCAATGCTGGGTGTCCATGCCCTTGTATGTCCACAGGCTGGGGCAGTGAAATACGTTGAGGGCTGCCTCCTTTTGTGTGCAGGAAAAAACACGTCTGGAGGTACAATGTCCTCTGCTCTGGACAATGGCTGCCGTCTACCTCTGTCTGGTCGTAAGACCCAGCTCTTTGAAGGTATTTCTATGTCACCCCAATGTGACAGGGAACATAATTCCGGACCGAGCCTCATGTTGAGGTTGATATTTAAAGGGAACGGTCACGGGGGGGCTCAAAAAGTCTGTAAAACCAGCTCAAAAGCATGTTTCTTTTCGATGACTTTAAGCTGGTTTCGTTGATTAGTGGGTGATTCTTGAGTGTTTAAGGTCCTATCTACAGATGATGTCTAGCTGCTACAAGGCAGCGAGTGTTTAGATATGGAGGACAAAGGGCCACCGGTGGGAGCCCAAGTAACCAAAGAGGGTGTGCACGGACCAAAGTCCGTGCGCACACACCTCTGCGTGACTCTGCATGCCCTTTGGCAGGTGAGGCAAAGCATGAGGTCATAGCCATTCTCCCTGCTACCCACTGCATACACCTGATGACCTCCAATATACTACGCCTGCGCGCGCACAAACAGACACACACAAGCACACACTCATGAATGATTGCACTCTCACATTCTCTACACAAGCAACCTCATGCACCTATACACACACGGAAGCACATGCATGTTCATGTACTCACACACACACACACACACACACACACACACACACACACACACAACATACACACACACACACACACACACACACACACACACACACACACACACACACACACACACACAGCACTAGCAAGTCGCACCATTCTCCAGCCAGGTACATTCATCAGACTCTCCTTGGCTGCTCAGTCTGGCTTTTCATTAAACTCAAATAACACTTCCACAGTTATTTATTATTTTTATTAGCCATGATCCAACCCCCATTCGCTGTTTAATTATCTCATTAATAACGGAGACAGCCCAGAATCATTTAGCGCAGGAAATATGGGTTGGGCCAGCAGAGCTGGAGCTGGAGAGATCCTACCTCGCGATAAGGGCCAGTGAGGCGCTACTGTTTCCCAGTGACGAATGTCTCTGGGCCCAGGCTCACTCATTATTTACCTGGCTGGATGCAACCAGCCGCTGTGATCCTCAAACACTCAGGACACCGGCTGTTCTCCCAAAGCGCTTTGTTTCCTCAACTCTTCAATCAAGCCTATCCCGTTGAACTCTCTCTCTATGTATTCAATTGAACCATGTTCATTATTTTCATGTCTGATTCAGTCAGTCAACAGGTTGCTTGTTAAGTTTGATTCTGGCTCTCTGTGGGGTTCAGGGGAAAGGGGGGGACGGGGATTGGGACGGGGAACCAATCGAGATGGGCCCTGGCAGAATGAAGAGGCAGAGGTTTTCTTTAGCTTTTTCTCGTTAACCCCATATTGAGTTGGAGCTCCTGGTGTCACCTTGATGGAAGGCGCAATCTGGTGCGATACTGGTGTGCACGCGTATGTCAGAGGTAACATGACAGTAAGGCACCAGGATCTGAGGGTTCATACTGTTTGTATTGGGGTCCTTTGATCGATTTATCCTCTGCTCATTTGTTTTAGCACCTTATTTATTTCACACACAATATGGAGATTGTTACTGCTATTAAATCAGTGAGTAGGCACTTTAATCCAAAGCAATTTACAATGAATTGTCTTAATTAGACAAACACAACTACACTCTCCTAGCAAGTAGCATAGAAGGTAGAAAGCGGATGTGTTTGCATTAATGGGAAAACTTTAACGTTTAAAGTCGGGCAGGTTGCGATCCACGGTGTTGCCTAATGATGTCTGCCTGTCAAGTAGACAACCATAACACTGCGTCCTTTCCATGCTTTCACCTTCTCTCCACAAAAAGTTTTACCATCTCTCCCCAACGGCCAACGCACTTTCGATGATCCAGATCAAACTCGACGCAAGGCCTGCGATTCAGATCCGGCATAGCTCTACTTGACTTGAAGAACATCGCAGTAACACTACTGCCGTTAGAGGTTTGATTCCCACGGGCAACGTCACTGCTACGAATGTACGCATGGAAGACGCTTAGGATAAAAGCGACTAACAAACGGCAAACGTATAAATATGACCTCTCTGTTGACGCGGTGACTTCCTGGCTCATGTCGTACTCTGTCCCTCGTCCTCCTGCGGGGGCCAACTTCCAACCCAGTCGACCTCCACCTATCACACGGTGCGATCTGCCCACTGATCAACACACAGGATCGCCCTACCCTCTGGCCAAGCTGTCTCCTGCTCCAACACACGTACTCTCTCACACACACACACACACTGGGGATTTTTCTGGCCTCTCTACCATAAACTCTACAAATTCAGGGAGACGTTGTGTGACGACTGGAGAGATCAAATACAAACTTTCTCACTTCCTCTAGGAGGACTCAAAGTGTGGTGTCTACGCCTTTGATTTGAATCAATGCACCTTTTCCACGGGTGGAAGTGAACCCAAACGCACTATGTAAGCTAAATTGCATGCGAGTCCGGATCAGAGTGGAAGGTTGGAGGAGGTGGGTGGGAGAGGGGGTTGGTCAGCGTTTGAAATACTGTGAAATCCAAATTAGGTTCGGCCAGACACATGAGGAAAGAGGGGATGATCGAAGCGGCAATTAACTGAGCAGGGTAGGAAGACGGCAGAGCGTCCGACGTTAATAACACCCTGTAGAGCTTATGTCAAGATTTACACTGGTCCTCATAAAGCAAGGGAGAGACTGCAAAGAGAGCACTGAGAAAGGGAGGGAGAGAGAGAGAGAGAGAGAGAGAGAGAGAGAGAGAGAGAGAGAGAGAGAGAGAGAGAGAGAGAGAGAGAGAGAGAGAGAGAGAGGGGGGGGGAGAGACACAGAGAGAGAGAGAGAGAGAGAGAAAAAGAGAGAGAGAGAGAGAGAGAGAGAGAGAGAGAGAGAGAGAGAGAGAGAGAGAGAGAGAGAGAGAGAGAGAGAGAGAGAGAGAGAGAGAGAGAGAGAGAGAGAGAACTTTGTAAAGCTGACCTTCATTCCACTTAACACACTCCTGGCAGTACTCTAATAAAGAAATGTCAATATGACAAAGAATAAATTCACTCAACCAGAGGCGCCCAAAGTCTTCACGCTGACACGCAGATCAAGCTGAAGTAGTTATCTCCCTCAATCAGTGATGGAGTCCTGTCCAATCAATGAAGACGTTAATCAGCTGGAGATTACCTGTCTGTCATTTCCTGTCCGTTCCAGCAGAGGGAGTGGTTGCCAGGAGCAGGCTCGCGGTTACACAGCGCCTCCCCCAGGTCACTGTAGAAGAAGCCAAACCCCCGCAGGCTGGAGATGAATTCCCTATGTTAAAGAAAGAAAGAAAGAAAGAAAGAAAGAAAGAGAGAGAGAGAGAGAGAGAGAGAGAGAGAGAGAGAGAGAGAGAGAGAGAGAGAGAGAGAGAGAGAGAGAGAGAGGAGAGAGAGAGAGAGAGAGAGAGAGAGAGAGAGAGAGAGAGAGAGAGAGAGAGAGAGAGAGAGAGAGAGAGAGAGAGAGAGAGAGAGAGAGAGAGAGAGAGAGAGAGAGAGAGAGAGAGAGAGAGAGAGAGAGAGAGAGAGAGAGAGAGAGAGAAAAAAAAACTTCAATAATTATGTTAATCTGCTCCTCTTACTGGTCAGCAGCTTACTGGGAAGAAAGACTAATTGTTTTAAAGCGAGAGAGAAACACACAGAAGAGGAGAGATCAATAGAGGCAGATAGAAAGCCTTGTCCTTCTCAGTCTCCAATCCTGGTCAGGGAAGAGGGGGGGGAAGAGAGAGAGAGAGAGAGAGAGAGAGAGAGAGAGAGAGAGAGAGAGAGAGAGAGAGAGAGAGAGAGAGAGAGAGAGAGAGATCAACGTCCCGGCCGTTTAAATGAGAGGGGAGTATTAAAGACTATAATGGGTAAATGTGGTAAATGAGACTCCCCCGGGTGACCGGGAGAGGGGCAGAATCAGCAGAGGACTGGGCTGGACGAAGCGCCTGGGCTCCTAATTGACATTAATCTAGCCCCTGTGCAGCCCTGGCCAGAGGCCCCTGCTGGCAATGATCACTCTGCTCATTTAAGCCTGTTACTGCTCAGCGGGCGTCAAAGGCACTGGCACCACTGGCAGCCACCACAAAGAGCGAATATCAGTCTCTCTGCCCCCGTCTGTCGCCCTTCGTTACCGGGGCTGTGAGTGGGGACTGTTTGGACAGAGTACTGTAATGGCGCGTTTCCCCCGGTGGGTGCGGTTCGGTTTGTGAATAGGTATAGTATATAACGGTTCACGTTTCCACCGCCAAAAGTGGTGGACGGGGCCCGGACTTAGCGTACTTATTCCTCATACTCCTCCGTTGGGTTATCTCGCGGTGTGAAAGTTCGACAAGTTCGAGCTACACACGCCGTCCGTTGAATGGTCGAATGATTCCTAACTTCCGTGCGACAGGGGGGGATAATAACAAACAAACACAGTACCCCGTAAGGTATTTCTGGACAACGGCGAGAGCTTCGTTTATTTAGGAAAATGTGCGTTCTTCTTTTCATTGGATTTATTATCAGGCGACCCTGTGTCGGCTTGCTATGTGGTCACGATGCTTACATAGCTGCCGCGACTATCGCCATCCGGCTTAAACCCCGCCCCACCATAAGGGTACTGTCGGCAGTGGAAACGC
>NC_044057.1:20440415-20452915 GCF_902167405.1 Gadus morhua
GGAAGGAAGGAGGTCTCTGACGGAGTTCGGGAAGGTATTAAAATAATTGTGTTGTCTCAGAGAACGCTTTTCATTTCTGTTTGCTGCGTCTCAGCATATCACTCAATCATCCCTATTCACTGGATAATCCACTATTATCATTTCCTTAATGAGATTTGTGATGTTATTTTCTAATTGGCCCTTTTTATTTCTACTTCATCAATATTTACATGGTACAAAGAAAAATGTAACTCTTGAACATGAATTCACTAACCACGTTTTTCTTAAAATGTTCTTTGTTTGAGGTTTTTGATATAATCGATTGATATAAACAAGATAATTCCATGTAATTCTAGTCTATTACATTATTTAATACTATGATTGGCTGGAGACTTTATAAATTTAATGAATTAGAGTCGATAAATTATATTTTATTATATTTTTATTTGAAATACTTGAACATAAACTATATGTTCTTATGTTGGTTTAATATTGAGCATATGCACCCATCTCAAATTGAATGTCAATAGATAAATAACCTAGTCTATACAACTATTATCTAAGTAAAAATAGTTAATGATGTCAACACAGTGCAATCCTGACAAAGCTAAATAACTGATAAGTGAACACTGAGACATTTCTAAATAGAAAACCTTTATACAGCTGTTCTTGTTTAGTAGCCAAATACTCAATTATGTGGCTGTTTGGTCAGCCAAAGCTGTGATGGTGTGCGATAATGACAACCGTTTTCTGTGACACAAACACACACACACACACACACTCACACACACACACACACACACACACACACACACACACACACACACACACACACACACACACACACACACACACACACACACACACACACACACACACACCCACCCACACACACAAACAATGAATGCACAAAATTAATGACCGGTGTTCAAACTCAGAGAGTCAGAGGGGTTGGACACATGGTTGCAACCGATTCCCCTCCAGTCTCTCTCTCTCCGCCTCCTCCTCTTCCTCCACATCATATTTCTGTCCCATTCTATTTCCTGTCTTCACTTTAGCTGGAGGGTTCTGCCGTTGAGGCATGTCTGGTCTCTTTAGTCCGTCAGTGCCTCCGGGCTCTACCTTCAAACCCTCTTCATACACCTCTGCTTCTATCTGTACCTCCCCCTCTTTCTCTCTCTCTCTCTCTCTCTCTCTCTCTCTCTCTCTCTCTCTCTCTCTCTCTCCCCCTCATCTCTTTGTCTCCCTACCCCTCTCTCCATCGCTCTATCTCTATATCTTCCTCTCTTCTTGCTCAGTAACTGGTAAAAATAGAGCTTCATAAATCATGCATTTTCTCTCACAGCAGTATGCAAAGGAGAGGAGAAATGAATGGATTGGAGGGGGAAAAAAGGGGAGAGGGACATATTAAGAAGAGATGAAGTTGAGGAGGAGGAATGGGCGCAGGATTGGAGGGGCGAGGGGAGGAAAGGGGAGGACAGGTGTTGGGAGAGGAGAGGGGAGAGAGAAGTAGAGAGATCATTTTAGTGGAGGGGAGAAGAGAGAAGTTGAGAGGAGAGAGAGAGAGCGGAGGGCAGAGGAGGAGAGAAAAGAGAGGTTGGGAGAACGGAGATGGGAGAGAGAAGGAGAGGAGGAGAGGAGGGAGGAGGAAGAGGAGTGGAGTGGAGAGGAGGAGGGAGGAGGAAGAGGAGTGGAGTGGAGAGGAGGAGGGAGGAGGAAGAGGAGTGGAGTGGAGAGGAGGAGGGAGGAGGAAGAGGTGTGGAGTGGAGGAGAGGAGGGAGGAGGAAGAGGGGTGGAGAGGAGGAGAGGAGGGGGGAGGAAGAGGAGTGGAGAGGAGGAGAGGAGGGAGGAGGAAGAGGAGTGGAGAGGAGGAGAGGAGGGAGGAGGAAGAGGAGTGGAGTGGAGAGGAGGAGGGAGGAGGAAGAGGAGTGGAGTGGAGAGGAGGAGGGAGGAGAAAGAGGAGTGGAGAGGAGGAGGGAGGAGGAAGAGGAGTGGAGAGGAGAGGAGGAGAGGAGGGAGGAGGAAGAGGAGTGGAGTGGAGGAGGGAGGAGGAAGAGGAGTGGAGAGGAGGAGGGAGGAGGAAGAGGAGTGGAGTGGAGAGGAGGAGAGGAGGAAGGAGGAAGAGGAGTGGAGTGGAGAGGAGGAGGGGAGGAGAGGAGGGAGGAGGAAGAGGAGTGGAGAGGAGGAGGGAGGAGGAAGAGGAGTGGAGTGGAGGAGAGGAGGGAGGAGGAAGAGGAGTGGAGTGGAGAGGAGGAGGGAGGAGGAAGAGGAGTGGAGTGGAGAGGAGGAGGGAGGAGGAAGAGGAGTGGAGAGGAGGAGAGGAGGGAGGAGGAAGAGGAGTGGAGTGGAGAGGAGGAGGGAGCAGAGTGGAGAGGAGAGGACAGGAAATAAAGTAGGAATCAAGGGAAGAGGGGTGGAGAGGAAACAATGGAGAGGAGGGATGCGGGGAGGAGAGAGTGGAGAGCAGAGAGAGAGAGAGAGAGAGAGAGAGAGAGAGAGCAGAGAGAGAGAGAGAGAGAGAGAGGAGAGAGAGAGAGAGAGAGAGAGAGAGAGAGAGAGAGAGAGAGAGAGAGAGAGAGAGAGAGAGAGAGAGCAGAGAGAGAGAGAGAGAGAGAGAGAGAGAGAGAGAGAGAGCAGAGCGAGAGAGAGAGTGGAGGAGAGGAGGAGAAAAGAGAGCTGAGAGGAAAGAATGGAGAGGAGGGAAGTGGGGAGGAGAGATTGGAGAGCAAAGAGAGGAGGCAAGAGGAGAGGGAAGTATGGAGGAGAGAGAGGAGGGGAGAGGAGACGAGTGGGGAGAACAGAGAAGAGGAGAGGAAGGAGGAGTGGGGAGGAGGGAGGAGGGGAGAGAGGTTAAGTGGGACGGGGAGAGGAGTGGGGAGGAGAGAGAGGAGTCGATGGGAGAAGTAGACGTGTAGAAAAACCCACGAGGGAGGAGCAGAAAGACCACCCAGGAGAGTGGAAGTGAACCGCAGGATGTTGTCTGCGCTCTCCTCTGTCTCTGTCTCTACACGTGTTGGACATGGACTGATGTACACTCCCGTTGCCCTGGTTACAGCAAGGAGAAGGTTACAGTGCCGAGGTAGGTGGGCCGGACAATGAGTTATCTCCTAGTGGCTTCTACTGGACTACATGTTTACACCTCTCTTCCTCTCTCCCTCCCCCTCCCCACCCCTCTCTCTCTCTCTCTCTCTCTCTCTCTCTCTCTCTCTCTCTCTCTCTCTCTCTCTCTCTCTCTCTCTCTCTCTCTCTCTCTCTCTCTCTCTCTCTCTCTCTCTCCTCTCTCTCTCTCTCTCTCTCTCTCTCTCACACACACACACACACACACACACACACACACACACACACACACACACACACACACACACACACACACACAAAGACACACACACACACTGTCACACTGTCACACTCTCACTCACACATCCGGTGTGCGACCATCAATGACAGGGTGCTTGCACTTAGGGGGGGCAGGGATCTAAGTGTGAATCTGACAGAGACAGCGGCCGCTGTGTTCCTGCTGTGTACCTGCTGCTCTTACACTCTCACGCCCTGTCTCCAAGACAACCACCATGTCTCCTTAGCCAGTCCATCATTCTCCCTTTTATCCTAACTCTCTCCCCCCTCCCCCCCCCCCCCCCCCCCCCCCCCCCCCCCCCCCCCCCCCCCCTGAATGTGCAGCAGGGGGTCTCCGGGGTTACGGAGAAGCCCCCAGGTCTGGCCAGAGCCACGTTGCAGCACCGACTTTAGGCAACAAAGGCGGGGACGAGGAAGCCTTTGTGAGCGGTGGTCTAATTTGGATTGACCTCTCGGTAGACTTGGGCCTGGTATAATGATCCATTAGGGAGCTGATGACTCTGACCCTTCAATGACAACACGGAGCGGGAAGCATTTCAAGCACTCCCACTCAATCTGGCAGCCAGCGAACCACACAGACGCACGCAGACACAAAGAAACTCGCACACAAAGACACAGACACACACACACGCCGCGCATGTACAAGCACGCACACATGCATGCACGCACATGCACGTGCCTACACGTGCATGCGAGCGCGTACAGGCACATGCAAACAGGCTGGCATGCACGGAAACACACACGTAAGCAAACGAAGACACACAGAAAAGTACACGCGGACACACACACAAAAACAGAAATACACACTCAGACACAATCGCACACGCACACACACATCCCAACAGCAGCAGCAGCAGCAGCAGCACAAACAGCTCAGGGATGACCTTGCCACCAAACAATAAAAGACTGTAGTAGGGCTTCATCCTCTTCAGTGGCAGTAAGCGTTAGTCTGCATCCCTCGAACGAGTCACTCTAAAGGTAAACCAGAGGAGGCTTATTCTGCTGCCGATAACATCTCACTCCCTGTGACGTGGAAATACACTGCAGAGCAACACACAGAGAGGGAGAGAGAGGGAGAGTCAGAGAGAGAGGGGGAGAGAGTGAGAGAGTGAGAGAAAGAGAGTGAGAGAAAGAGAGAGAGAGAGAGAGAGAGAGAGAGAGAGAGAGAGAGAGAGAGAGAGAGAGAGAGAGAGAGAGAGAGAGAGAGAGAGAGAGAGAGAGAGTGAGAGAAAGAGAGAGAGAGAGAGAGAGAGAGAGAGAGAGAGAGAGAGAGAGAGAGAGAGAGAGAGAGAGAGAGAGAGAGAGAGAGAGAGGGAGAGAGGGAGGAAAGGGTGAAGAGATGGTTAAAACAGAAAAATTGATGGGGCGAAATAGAGAGGGAATAAAGAGATAGAGAGAGATACAGGAGCAGGAAGGGAAGGGGCCAGAGAGGATGGAGAGTGTGGCTCCTCAGTATCCCAGCTGCAGTGGCCCCGCACCCGGCTGAACAGCGAGGTCAACCTGGCTCTTAATAAATTATACGACTTCCCACAAGAAACCACGGCCACCACTGGGACTCTGGGCGTGAAAGTGAAAAGTTCAGCAGATATGAAGCAGCAAAAAAAATATATAAATATATAAACCGCGGCCAGAGCAACGTTCATATTTCATGAGCACTTCTCTTCCACTTCAAATCTGTGCTGGTGAGGCAACCCGAGTCTTTTATAGCAGTTTAAACTGTACACATAACGGGTCAGCAGTGCTAGGTTGCCCACGCCCCTCCAAACCACGCCGAGAGCATCTGTCTGGCAACACGGGAACGACATGCTCGTAGCAGCCATGCATCTAATGCTGCTCTCTCTGTAGGTCTCTCCCTGTGTGTCTTTCTCTGTGTCTTTCTGTCTCTTCCTCTCTCTCTCTCTAGGTCCCTCGCTCTTGCTTATCTTACACGCACGCACTCACGCCGAACGCAGGCACACACACACACACACACACACACACACACACACACACACACACACACACACACACACACACACACACACACACACACACACACACACACACACACACAAACACCCAAGGATGTAAGCACATCCTTGGATGTACACAAAGGATGTTGAATTGTCCCTGTTTCGTTCTCGCTCTCCCTCTCAAATTCAATTTCAATTTAAGGGCTTTATTGACATGATAAGGGAGGCCTTCATATAGCAAAAGCAAAACAGTAACAAGGACATAAATAACACATTTCTTCCTTTCTTTCTCCTGGTATCTTGCTCTTTCATTTTCTCCCTTTCGTTCTTTCTCTGTCAGTCTCTCTCTCCCCCACTCCTCCCCACTTCCCTCCTCTCCTCTCCAGCTCTCCTCTCCAGCTCTCCTCTCCAGCTCTCTCTCTCTCTCTCTCTCTCTCTCTCTCTCTCTCTCTCTCTCTCTCTCTCTCTCTCTCTCTCTCTCTCTCTCTCTCTCCCTCTCCCTCTCTCTCTCTCTCCCTCCCTCTCTCTCTCTCTCTCTCTCTCTCTCTCTCCCTCTCTCTCCCTCTCTCTCTCTCCCTCTCCCTCTCTCTCCCTCTCTCTCCCTCTCTCTCTCTCTCTCTCCTGTTTTGGATGCTCGCAGTACTCTGTCCCCCTCTTTATCGTGAATAATTGAAAACAATCCACAGTTAAGTGCTCTCTTGTCTCGTAAACACAAAGAAATGGAAAGAATAGTTCAGAAGGAAATTAATTAACGTTATGTACGACCTCAGCAGGGCACCAGTGGGTGCGTGCGTGGGTATGCACGGCTGTTCTTATACTCTGCTTTATTCTGTACAATTGTAAGTCGATTGAATAAAACACACGCATGATGTCATTGTCCTATGCATAATAAACAACCTAAAACAAACCGTGTGCGGGGAAAATATCACTGTCACCTGTTAGCCAACATTCGGAGCCCACTCTGAATTACATCTTTCGCCATAAAAGAAACACATGTGATAGGAAAGAACTAAGCAACTGACTGACTGTTTGACTGACTGACTGTTCACGGCACTCACCGCGGCGGCGAGCCGTACGCGGGCGTTCACCGCGTGCTTCAGGGCCAGCTTGATCATGGAGGGCAGCCGGAGCACCACGGCCTCCACGTCCTGCTCTCCCCGCATGGCGCCCGCCAGCTTCCCCAGCCCGTCCACGTAGGTCCTCCAGTGGGGCTGCACCTCGGCCGCGCCCCCCAGGCAGCCCTGCATCACGGCCTGGCAGAAGCCCCGGCACACGGGCACCCCCAGCAGGGCGTGGCACTGCGGGCAGTACCACAGCCGCAGCAGGGCGCGCCCGCAGTCCCGGCCGGGCCGCAGGTGGTTGGTGGTGTTGACCACCTCGATGCCCAGGTTCAGGGCCTGCAGGAAGACCCGCGTGGCCAGGAGAGAGCGCGACAGCCGGGTCATCATCAGCTTGGGGTAGGGGCCAAACGCCCCGGAGTCCCTCCAGGCCCCCCGCACGCACTCCTCGGAGCCCGAGGCCCCGCCCCCCAGGAGCCGGCGGTAGGCGAAGGGGAAGAGGCGGCCGAAGAAGGTGGCCACCATGTGGTCCACCGTGGAGTCGGAGCCCAGCATGTAGAGGGATATGTCCTGGAAGAGCTGCGCCACGGAGCCCTGAGCCCCGGGCACGAGGGCCGGGAACTCGGAGCGCAGCATCACCAGGCTGGAGTTGCGGCCGTGGCGGATGACCAGGTCGAAAGCCTCTGTGAGGAAGGGACAGAGAGACGCATGAAGAGGAGGGCAGGTTGGCAAAGTCATTTTGTAATGGAAAGTCGAGAATCACAAATAAGGAAAAAAAAGGTCCAGGAATACTGAAAGGTTAGGCAAAGAAAAGTGTTTTCCTGGAATGAATAAACCTTGAAAGCTCGGGGGGCCCTTGATGTTGGGATGTGGAAAGTGAAAGTGTACAAATCTGTTGACAAATTGGTAGAGTGCTCTTTTCACCGAAAACATCAAACACATAAACAGATGCAAATTCCTCAAAACGCTTCACTTTTTAGAAGATCACCGCCATGAAAAGACTTCACACAAACACACGCAAACAAAGACACAGAAAAACACAGAAAAACACACAAAAACACAGCCCATGTGCCTATCTCTCTTCCTCTCTCTGTTTTTCTTGTTTGGTTGCTCTGTCTCATTAGTGTGCACAAGACGCATGCACACACACGCACACACACACACACACACACACACACACACACACACACACACACACACACACACACACACACACACACACACACACACACACACACACACACACACACAAACACACAAACATGGATGCACATAAACACAAGAGCACACACACACACACACACACAGAATGTTGAATTGTTTAATGAAGACAACAAAGCAGCCATCCCAAGATCAAAATCAAAATGTAGGCGATTGAACTTTGCATTTGACCTTTGCGTGCTCAGTACAAAATAGCACCCGATGCCTTCAAGTCTGTAATAATCTCACTATGGACAGAAAGATGGAGCCAAGCGCAGCACGTCGCGACCCACTGATAAGTGCTATGTTATCTTCAAGTCGCACAGAGAGAAAGAGAGAGAGACAGAGAGACAGAGAGACGGAGAGAGAGAGAGAAGAGAGAGAGAGAGAGAGAGAGAGAGAGAGAGAGAGAGAGAGACAGAGAGACAGAGAGAGAGAGAGAGAGAGAGAGAGAGAGAGAGAGAGAGAGAGAGAGAGAGAGAGAGAGAGAGAGAGAGAGAGAGAGAGAGAGAGAGAGAGAGAGAGAGAGAGAGGTCTATGATAGGCTGGGTGGTGGTGATGGGGGTTGGTTGCAGAGGAGATTCTGGCAACAGAAGGGGGTTTCAGGCTCCATTACCAGTCTTGGCAGGGGAGCTAAGAGCTGGAGGGTTTTAGACAGGTGAAGAGGAAGCGAGGGTACCGACAGCAGCGTCTCCAGAACTACCACTACATCAGTGTATGGAGATTGAGAGCAATAACCGGCCTCTCTCTCTGGACTGGACGAGATACTGTTTGTGACACCTGCTGGGAAGTGGTTGGTCGTCCAGAATCTCATTTCATGTCTGGAAATGATTTCACTCTTCTTTCAGTGAGAAAAACGATTCTGTGCCTCCAATGTAAACCCTCTTATTCTGGTGAAAGCTTTTGGCTTTATTTGAAGTTCGATTTCAAGGCTCAATCTCACTCACTAATAGGTAAGATTCTAAGTTTGAAGAGGTTTTGGTTGGCCTTTGTTAGCTTGTATGCTTTCAAGCACATACTGAAGCACCAATTTATAGAAAATATATAAAACAAAATATTTACATCCAATACATTTTATTTAACAGCGTTCACACGCCTAAAACACTGCATCAAACTAGTAGAAGCGAAAGCAATGCACGAGGACTACCGCAGTAAGTGTCTGTAACCACAGTTCATCAGCCTGAAGACCTGGGGCGGTCATAGTACTGTCTATTCCGAGGCAGTGCGCTGCGCAAACTCTGTGAGCATAACGTGAGGCAGAGCTGCCATTGACCTGCTAGCTCAGCGGATGTGTTAAAAAAGGGAAAGTTGGCAGAGGAGGAGAGATTGTGGGGTCTGTGTGGGAGGCTGCTTCACATGTTTTAGCGCAGGGCATCCATGCTGTGTCTGCAGAGCACTCCCCCTGTGATCAATGAGCAGGCAGATGTGCAAAATACAAGACGGGGCAAGGACGAAGAGACACATGGCCGCGCATACACGGCGCGCACACACACACACACACACACACACATACACATACACATACATACACACCAGACACATGAACACACCCACACACAACTGATTGCCCACACATTCACGTGCACACATTCCCAAAAACACGTACACACGCTCCCCCACGTGCAATACGCAAGACAATATTGGAGGTACGGGTAACTTGACATTTGCCTCCACTGGAATGACAAACCAAAGTCGCTAAGCGAACGGTAAATATCGACCCTGTCCTTCTTGACTCTGTTTCGACGGCGGCCTATTAAACCAAGCCCTGTAATGCAGATGACACCTGCAGTATCTCTTACACCTTACCAGAGGCCAGGCCTTGTGTTTCTACACAAGGAGAGAGACTTAAGGGCTCTTCATAAGGTAATACAAAGGCTCTTCGTTGATTCCAGGGTCAGAGAGCTTGTGGTGAAAAAAATAATACCAAAACAACGGGTGAAAACGATTTCAAACCCATTTCCTAAGTGTGTAGTCCACTCTCTCTTGTTCCTCCAAGCAGGCCCGTCTAGGATCAGGTGTCACTTAATGGATGGCAGGAGAGGCTGAATGTCAGGGTCCCATGACACAGCATGTAATAATGTAAGAGGATAGAATGGCGTCCTGGAGGAGGGAGGGGGAGGTTAAGGGGGGCGGTGGCTATTCGGTTATTAGATCCCACTCCGATGTATAGTCCGATTCAGGAGCCCGTGGAGATGGAGTTGCAGGATGACCATTGGTTCATTCTTTCTCATCCAAGCCGGGAATCCTTCCAGGGACCTACAGCAGAAGAAAAAAAAGTATCCACTTCGTCTCTGCTTTCCTTTCTCCTTCAATGTCTCCTTTCTTTCACTGAGCGCCAGCCAACTAATGTTTACTCTGAGGACTCGCTCGCTTGCTCTCAACTTACAAGGATATTAAACTATGGATATCCACCCCCCCCCCCGAATTCAGTCCAAGACTCAACAAGTACACTGTCACACGTCAATAGCAGCACGCTATGTTAGCGTAGCGGTTTGTAATGTATCTGAAGGCCTTTAAGAAGCCATCTCTACTCGAGCACGTCATTATTCACGCCACGGCAATTAGACTGTAATAAAACGCGGCATCAACCATGGTCTGCGGATTAATATGCAGCATAAATGAAGAGATAGCAGGAAGACGAGCTTCCATTAAAATACATCTCAGCTGTACAGGGGCTGGAACAGGAAGGACCATCAGTTATCCAGAGTTACGGCCAGGACTTTAAAGGGGCTGTCACATGGAGCGGTCTCTCTTCTGATCAGGACGACCCCCCCGGCTCGTACATAAGTCAATGCCCCGCCTGGCCCGAGGCGCCAGGGGACGGTGGTCAGCGGTGTTGGTGGGCAGCCAGACACAGTTCGCAACGCTTCATCCATCAGACGGAAACGCGGTGGAAACGTCCTCAGGGCGGGGGGGAGGTTATAATACATTACCTCCCTCCAATGAGACACATCCGTTTGGTGGATGGGCTGTCAGCCCCAGTCACCGTGGAGACGGAGGAGAATCTGCCAACGTTTCGTGGTTTGGAGAGAGGTACCGGTCCAGGACCTGCAGGAAGAGCTAGCAGTAGGCGAGCTAACAGGAAGACTCAGCAGGAAGGGAACTAGCAAAGTGATCGTAAGTAGGAAGAGAGCTTACAGGAAGAGAGCTTACAGGAAGAGAGCTTACAGGAAGAGAGCTCACAGGAAGAGAGTTAGCCGGAAGAGAGCTCGCAGGAAGTGAGCAAGCAGCAGGAGGGCTAACAGAAAGCGCTAACAGGACAAGCACTAGCAGGAGGAGAGCTAGCAGAAGAAAAGTAGGAAGAGAGCTAGTAGGGAGAGGGCTAACAGGAAGAGTGCTAACAGGAATAGGGCTAGCAGGAAGAGAGCTAGCAGGAAGAGATCTAGCAGGAAGAGGTAACAGAAGGAGTTGGCTGCGCTCCACAGCGGTATACAGGCATGCAGTTTGTGGTAAACATTAAAATGGTATTGCCATATCGTCATTTGCTATCACAATATTTATTTCATAAAAATCGAAAAAGTGGATATGGTATCCACATCATGTAGCCATAACGTGGCCCATGTAACCAGATGAATGCTCTAGAGAAGAACGAGAGGAGTGGGTCCTATTCCAGGCATTGGTGGGGGTAATGGGGGGTAGCAGGGCGGGTGGGCTTGTGTGATTCCAGGAACTCCGCCGACAGGATGCTGGTAAGGAGCAGAGAGCATCACCAGAGCACCAGGTCAATGGTCGGCAGGGATCAGACAAGTATTGGGTTACTCCATCTGTAGGAGACTACCTACTTACAGGCCACGAAACACACACATACACACACACAAAGAGATGAGCAAACACACAAACAGACAAACACACAAGTGCGCGCAAGCATGCTTGGACACCAGCACACACGTGCACACACGTGCACACACACACACACACACACACACACACACACACACACACACACACACACACACACACACACACACACACACACACACACACACACACACACACACACACACACACACACAAGGGCATGCAACCATGAAAAACCACAGGCAAGCACACAGAAAGAATCAAGCCTGAACATATGCACAGCCTGGACACACACAAACACAGCAACACACAGCCATGTACTCTTGCATGAATTCATGCAAGCACAAAAGCATGCTTACACACACACACACACACACACACACACACACACACACACACACACACACACACACACACACACACACACACACACACACACACACACACACAGACACACAGACACGCACCCACATGCATGTGCATATGCTCATGTGCACACACACGCACGCACACACACACAAACACACACACACACACACACACACACACACACTGCGTATTAATACAGGGACGCAAGGCAGCACTCAAAATAAAAACATGCACAGGTGCAGTCTGACAGTGCACAGTGGAGGCCACGGTCAGAGTGGTGATGAAGAACATTTGGTGCACCACAGTGTGATGGCAAGGCGTCCGTAATGTGTGATGGAGCAGAGCATCCACTACCACTACCACCCCACACCACAGCACAAATTTGGGGGCTACCTATTATTATATTAACCATAAGCTCAACCTAGGCACTACGCACGGCATTGTACTCATTATAAAAGTCATCAAAGAGCATATTTTACTATATTAGTTCAATCAGAATCTCCCTCAACACACACACGCAAAATCAAATAAAATGTACAGGGTCATGTTGCATCAGGTGAAATGCCAGCAATACAAACACTGTACAAATATCCAAATAATATGATGCTCTCGTCTAGTCGCTCGGCACAGAATCATAGCTTCAGAAACAAAATGGACCCAAACAAACACTAACACACACACACACACACACACACACTGACACACAGAACTGCAATAACATGAAGCAGGGCTATGAATGGATGCTGGATCGAATGCTGGAGAGAGGCTGGTGCCGCGGTCCACACCGGGG